>NC_092154.1:5383385-5498385 GCF_045791955.1 Oncorhynchus clarkii lewisi | reverse complement strand
ACACAAAATACCCCATAATGACGAAGCAAAAACAGATTTTTTGAAATTCTTGCAAATGTATTACAAATAAAAAACTGATATCACATTTACATAAGTATTCAGACATTTTAATCAGTACTTTGTTGAAGATCTTTTGGTAGCGATTACAGCATTTAGTCTTCTTGGTTAGGATGCTACAAGCTTGGCACACCTGTATTTGGGGATTTCCTCCCATTCTTCTCTGCAGATCCTCTCAAACTCTGTCAGGTTTGATGGGGAGAGTTGCTGCACAGTTATTTTCAGGTCTCTCCAGAGATGTTGGATCGGGTTCAAATTTGAGCGCTAGCTGGGCCACTCAAAGACATTCAGAGACTTGTCCTGAAGCCACTCCAGCATTGTCTTGGCTTTGTGCTTAGGGTCGTTGTCCTGTTGAGAGGTCAACCTTCGCCCCTTCAATCTCATGGCTTGGTTTTTACTCTGACATGCACTGTCAACTGTGGGACCTTATATAGACAGGTGTGTGCCTTTTCAAAATCATGTCCAATCAATTGAATTTACCACAGGTGGACTCCAATCAAGTTGTAGAAACATCTCAAAGATGATCAATCGAAAACAGGATGCACATGAGCTCCATTTCGAGTCTCATAGCAAAAGGTTCTGAATACTTATGCAAATAAAGTATTTCTGAAACTAGTTTTCGTTTTGTCGTTATGGGGTATTTGGGGCTTTGTCGTTATGGGGTATTTGGGGCTTTGTCGTTATGGGGTATTTGGGGCTTTGTCGTTATGGGGTATTTGGGGCTTTGTCGTTATGGGGTATTTTGTATAAATTGATGAGAAAAACATGTATTGAATCGTTTTAGAGGCTGTAACGTAACAAAATGTGGAAAAGGCTGAATACTTTCCGAATGCGCTGTGATCAACTGTTGGTATTTTCTCTATAAACAATGACTTGACTTTATTAGGGTAATAGCAAAATAAATCATCTTTTGTGAATTATTGATGTGCTGTAGCTATTATTAGGCTTGGCTACTGCAGCTCAATGAAGGCGGTGCTCCAACGTATTCCAACAGTTGAACTTGAGGTGAGGACGAATGTAGATCTACCTGTAGAGTTACTCCTTTAACTTGACAATATAACGCTTATCTCTATAAAACGTAACCTCTGATCGAAGATTAACGAATTAGCCTCCTTCTAATTTGGTCTCGGTATAGCAGTAGTACCCAGTATGACAAGGGAAAAATAAATGTGTGTCGAGAACAAGGTCAAAATCTGTTGTTCTGCCCCCTGAACAAGGCAGTTAACCCACGGTTCCCCGTCGTTGTAAAAAATAATTTGTTCTTGCCTGGTTAAATAAGGGTTCTGTCGTTGTCACGGTTTCTTTAGGGCTAGGCCTAAGCTTCTCTTACTTTAGATTTATTTAATATTAATAGCATACGGCGGATGCCTAGGTCTACCGGCCTATATTCATGCAATGCCTTGATGCATTTGTGCTTAAATCTCAGACAGCTGAACCGTGAGGTGAATCGTTTGGCCAATATCGCGTGTTTATTGATGGCGCTGCAGCACCCAGTCAGAGGTTTCTTTCTCTTCCCTTTTGACTCTCGAAGCTGAACAGGTCTCTCTGATCAGAACGGGTCTCTCAGAACGGGTCTCTCAGATCTGAACGGGTCGCTCAGATTTGAACGGTCTCTCAGATCTGAACGGGTCGCTCAGATTTGAACGGTCTCTCAGAGCTGAACGGGTTTCTAAGATCAGAACGGGTCTCTCAGATCAGAACGGGTCTCTCAGATCAGAACGCGTCTCTCAGATCAGAACAGGTCTCTCAGATCAGAACGGGTCTCTCAGGTCAGAACGGGTCTCTCAGGTCAGAACGGGTCTCTCAGGTCAGAACGGGTCTCTCAGATCTGAACGGGTCTCTCAGGTCTGAACGGGTCTCTCAGGTCAGAACGGGTCTCTCAGGTCAGAACGGGTCTCTCAGATCAGAACGGGTCTCTCAGATCTGAACCGGCATGGGTCTGTTTGGGTCTGTTTTTCCACAGGCCTTTTCGTAATGGGTGGACCCGTTCGGGTCCATATTAAAAATAAATATAATTGTCTCATCCTGGTGTCACACTGCCAAGTCTCTGACCACCTCCCTATAGGCTGCCTTATCGAGATCAGTCCTCCCATCATCATGTCATCAGCAAACTTGATGATGGTGTTGGAGTCGTGTTCGGCCATGCAGTCATGGGTGAACAGTGAGTACAGGAGGGGACTAAGCACCACCGCTGATGGGCCGCCGTGTTGATGGTCAGCGAGGGGGATGTGTTGTATGCCTGGTGGTGGCGGCCCGGCAGAAAGTCCAGGATCCAGTTACATAGGGAGGTGTTCAGTCCCAGGGTCCTGAGCTTGGTGATGAGCTTGGAGGGGACTATGGTGTTGAATGCTGATCTGTAGTCAATGAACAGCATTCTTACATAAGTGTTCCTTTTCTCCACGTGGGTGAGGGCAGTGTGGAGTGCAATAGAGATTCTATTCTCTGTGGATTTGTTGGGGCGGTATGTAAATTGGAAGTGGGTTCAGGGCTTTTGGGATGATGGTGTTGATATGAGCCATGACCAGCCTTTCAAAGCATTTTATGTCTATAGATGTGAGTGCTACTGATAGTCATTTAGACAGGTTACCTTGGTGTTCTTGGGCATGGTGGTCAGCTTGAAACAAGTTGGTATTACAGACTCAATCAGGGATAGGTTAAAAAGAGTAAAGAGTCTGAGTACGCATTCTGGTATTCCGTCTGGCCCCTTGGCCTTTACGCATGTTAACCTTTTTTAAGGTCTTACATTGGCTATGGACAGCAAGATCATACAACAGTTCCAGAACAGTCGTTTGGAACAGCTGGTACTCTCATGGATGGTTCAGTGTTGTTTGCCTCGAAATGAGCATTGAAGACATTTAACTAATCTGGTAGGCCTGCATTGCTTGGCAGCTCGCGGCTGGGCTTCCCTTTGTAATACGTGATAGTTTCCAAGCCCTGCCACATCCACTGAGCATCAGAGGCGACATAATAAGATTTGATCTTAGTCCTGTATTGACTCTTTGCCTGTTTGATGGCGCATCGGAGGTCATAGCAGGATTTCTTATAATCGTCCAGCTCATTGAAAGTGGTCGGTCCTCTTTTTCCTCTGGTCCACTAACATCACTCTAACTTCAGGTTAGAGTCCTGCTCCTTGAAAGTGGCAGCTTTAGCCTTTAGCTCAGTGTGGATGTTGCCTGTAATCCATGGCTTCTGGTTGGGGTATGTACGTACGGTCACTGTGGAGACGACGTCGTCGTCGATGCACTTATTTATGAAGCCGGTAACTGATGTGGTGTACTCCTCAATGCCATCGGATGAATCCTGGAACATATTCCAGTCTTTGCTAGCAAAACAGTCCTGTAGTTTAGTATCCGCTTCATCAGACCACTTGTGTATTGAGCATGTCACTGATACTTCCTGTTTGAGTTTTTTGCTTGTAAGCAGGAAGTAGGATGATAGGGCCATGATCTGATTTGTCAAAGGGATGGCAAGGGAGGACCTTGCATGTGTTTCTGTGTGTTTAGTAAAAGTGATCTAGAGTTTTGTCGCCTCTAGTTTCACAGGTGTCATATTTCACAGGTGACATGTTTCATAGGTGACATGTTTCATAGGTGACACGCTGTTTTGGTCAGAGTTGGTAAAACAGATGACATTTTCCCTGCATTAAAATCCCTGGCCACTAGAAACGCCGCCTCTGGATGTGAATGTTCTTGTTTGCTTTATGGCGCCATGACCCTTTACACCTCGTTGAGAGCGGTCTTAGTACCCACATCGGTTTGTGGTGGTAAATAGACTGCTACAAAAAAAATATAGATAAACTCTCTTGGCAGATAGTGTGGTCTACAGTTTATCGTCAGGTATTCTAATACAGGCGAGCCAAAAACTTGAGACTTCCTTAATAACATTAGAGATCACACACCAGCTCTTCCCCTCATCGTACTCGAGTCTGCCGTCCAAGTTTTGACTCTGCGTAGAAAACCCAACAAGATGTATGCTATCCATATCCTCGTTCAGGCACGACTCATACAAATTACATAAGAGAGTTACAGTTTTTTTTTTAAAGGTTGATAGGATAGTCTCGAAAGGAGCTCATCCAGTTTTTTCTCCAGTGACTGAACGTTCACCAATAGAACAGAGGGAAATGGCGTCTATTTGCTCGCCGACGTAGTCTCGTCAGGATGCCGCCTCGCCTGCCAGCAGCCGCTTCCTCTTTCAAGTCCCGGCGATTAGGGCCTGGGTCCTGAGTAAGCAGAACATCCAGAGCTCCTGACTTGTCGATGTAGACATTTTCATCCAAATTGAGTTTACTGATAGCTTCTGGACATCGGAACAGCAATGTTTTGGTCATTAGGAAATGATGGCAGAGACATTATGCAAAAAAAAGTTACGATCAGCATAAAAAAAAATGCAAAAAATAGCAGAATTGGCCAGGAGCCCGTCAGACGGCCACTATCCACTGCGGTGCCATCTTTCTTTATCAGGTCAATATAGTCATTGTCCTATAATCTTATTTTTCTCTCTGTCTGCAGTTACCAGAACCAGAGACTGAACATGGTGAGTGATAAACCTTGACTAAGAATATCCTAGAAATAGAATATCTGGTGGTATCAAGTGTATGTCTAAAAGACACAGCTTTTAGCTTCTCTCCTTCTCTCATCCCCTCTTATTCCTGTTCTCTCATCCCCTCTCCCCTTTCATTCCTGTTCTCTCATCCACTCTCCCCTTTCATTCCTGTTCTCTCATCCCCTCTCCCCTTTTATTCCTGTTCTCTCATCCCCTCTCCCCTTTCATTCCTGTTCTCTCATCCCCTCTCCCCTTTCATTCCTGTTCTCTCATCCCCTCTCCCCTTTTATTCCTGTTCTCTCATCCACTCTCCCCTTTCATTCCTGTTCTCTCATCCCCTTTCATTCTTGTTCTCTCATCCCCTCTCCCCTTTTATTCCTGTTCTCTCATCCCCTCTCCCCTTTTATTCCTGTTCTCTCATCCCTCTCCCCTTTCATTCCTGTTCTCTCATCCCCTCTCCCCTTTCATTCCTGTTCTCTCATCCCCTCTCCCCTTTCATTCCTGTTCTCTCATCCCCTCTCCTTTTATTCTTGCTCTCTCATCCCCTCTCCTTTTATTCTTGCTCTCTCATCCGCTCCCCTTTTATTCCTGTTCTCTCATCCCCTCTCCCCTTTTATTGCTGTTCTCTCATCCCCTCTTATTCCTCTTCTCTCATCCCCTCTCCTTTTATTCTTGCTCTCTCATCCCCTCTCCTTTTATTCTTGCTCTCTCATCCGCTCCCCTTTTATTCCTGTTCTCTCATCCCTCTCCCCTTTCATTCCTGTTCTCTCATCCCCTCTCCCCTTTCATTCCTGTTCTCTCATCCCCTCTCCCCTTTCATTCCTGTTCTCTCATCCCCTCTCCTTTTATTCTTGCTCTCTCATCCCCTCTCCTTTTATTCTTGCTCTCTCATCCGCTCCCCTTTTATTCCTGTTCTCTCATCCCCCCTCCCCTTTTATTCTTGTTCTCTCATCCTACTCTCCACTCTGAAAACCAGCCCCCCCAGACAAGCCCCTGCATCTCACCGGCCCAAAAGCCCAGGCCGCCCCTAAAGCCCAGGCCGCCCCTACAGCCCAGGCCGCCCCTACGGCCCAGGCCGCCCCTACGACCCAGGCCGGCCCTACGACCCAGGCCGGCCCTACAGCCCAGGTCGTCCCTACAGCCCAGGCCCGCCCCACTGCAGAGCTAGACCGTTCAGATGATAAGGTGTACCAGGCGGTGATGGAGCTGGTCCAGGTGGTGGTGCAGCTGAAGAACGATGTGAACACACTACAGCCGGAGGAGTACATCACCGTCATCAAGGTAAGACATGGAGCTGCTGACTTCAAACACTGTATGATAGTAGTAATGCAGTAGCTATAAGCTATATATACAGCTGCGTTATGAAGGTCAATGGTCTTCTCTCTCTCCAGTCTGTAGGGCTGACCTTAAGGAGTCTGATACGCAGTGTGGATGATATTCTGCCGACCCTCCATAAGTCCATTAGGACAGAGGTAAGAGTAATTATATATCATATTATTAAGCAGAAAACAGACCAGCGTCTAGACTGTCGTATAATATCTATCTCATCCACTCTTCTGTCCTCTCCTCTCCTCCTCTCTCATATGTCCCCCTGGTCAATTTGAACAATGACATGTCAGAGTTGACGAATTATTCCCTAATCTCCTCTTCCCAACTCCCTCTCTCCCTTCTCTCCTCCCCCTCTTTCCCCCTGGTCAGATCGAGGGGACCCAGAAGCTGTTGAACAACGACATGTCAGAGTTGATCAGTAAGATGCGTCTGGCCCAGCAGAACGCCATCACCTCTCTGAAGGAAGAGTGTAAGAAACAGATGCTGACTGCAGCACACAACCTGGCCATGGATGGGAAGAACCTTCTGGATGCTGTGGACCAGGCCAGGGTCAGGGCCAACCTGGCCAAGCCCAAACCGGAGACCCCATAGTGGGGTAAATACCCACAGGACACCCACATCTTTTGTTTTTTAAGCTGGAGGATGGAACAGAGCCAAGTATGTTGCGACTGAATGGATGGACTTTTGAGTACAGTGGTCAAGGTTTCATTTTAAGTTGAATTAAGTGTGTCAGAATTCAAACTATCAGAAAAGATTACTTTCCCCTTTTTTTTGTAATTGGTGTTGTGATTTCTGTATCATCTCGTGTCTTGAATTGTATCCGTTATTTTAAATAGAGAAACTATCTGTTTAGGTATCCAGGTTAAATTACTTCTAGGTTATTTTCACATGTTTCTAGTATTACTGGCCAGATCAATAGATGTATTAATTTGCATATGTGTTGTTTCATGGAATGTGTAATATTTGTTCCTAGACTAAGAGTTTGACCAAATAGATATAATACCCATTACCTTTCTGTTTTTACATCAGGTTAGTATATTACATTTAACTGACAGTATTGTATTTTTTTTAAAATATATATATATATATAGGTAAAAGTATGTTTTCTGTGCTATGATAGAGAATTTAGGAAAGTTAGGAAAATGCCAGTTAATATTTGAATATCCTGCACCCTTCAATGTTTCCCCCCTTATCTTGTAATCATCTGTATCATCATGGATAGAGACAATGGACCGATCTTAAATAAACATGTCAGACACTGTGACAAAACAAGACCTTGGGGACTATACATCTTTAGTCAAAAAGGAATTAGTTACATATAATTGCTCTTTAGATGGTAATTCATATATCTGTGAAATTATACTTTTTTTTTTAAAGTTAATGTTAAGTGGGGGAAAAAAAATGAAAAACTGGAAAATTATATCTGCATAAAGCCATTTGAACATGGCGCTATCTGCAATCCAATCACAAGCATGAACCAATACAGGCGAACCAATCAGAACACGTCTTTACCATCTCCCTCCTAACTATGGTCTAGGCTAGTCTAGCCAACAATAATGGAACGCAAGCAACAAAACAACAACACACTGTTCGGTGATGACAATAAGTACTCTGATGATTGTAATACATTTTATGAAAGGTGTTCTGACTCTATTTGATCTAAATAGGGTATTCATCTATCATTTATGTATTCAAATAGCTATAGTCTTCTTTAAAACTTAGATGTGTATTAGATTGACATTTTGGAGCCATTAGGTTCTATCTACCTGTGATTGCACCCCCCCTAATAAAACTGTTTTACAAATGTCTCAGGATTTTTGATACTCTATACTTGTGCTACCTTTAAGGTCATGACCTTACTGGGTTATGAAAGAAGAATTCACATCAAAACAATTCTGAGATCAAGGCTGTGAAAACTTTAATACTCAATATCTCAGAACTAAGTTTTGTGCCTATAGAATATTTATAGTCCCAACGTTACAAAAATCATAATTTGTGTCGTAAATGTTATTAACAAACATTCTTTGGTGTTTTTTTTGGAGGATGTTCCCATTTTCGTACGTTAGGCCAATGTAAAGACTTCAATCAGTACTCTTGGTGCAAACGTTAAATCACTTACTAAAATCTGACATTTTCTTTTCCTATCGACTCCCAAATTCCCAAAACATGCGTTTTCTGTTTATACAGTATTTATTACCACAACAGCATGTGTTTGATATTGTTATGAAGCAGTACATTGGTAGTGCCAGTCATTCACCTAGTTACTTCCTCAGTTGTGTTTATTCCTATGTGGAACAGAAACCTTCCGCTCGCTTGGACTGTTACTGTTACCCGACGGTCTTCTGCCTGCTTGGATACGATGTTTCGTAACAGTTAATCATCTTCCTAAACCATAATTTTCTGCAAAAAAAAAACAACCTAGTGGTTCAAGTTACTGCACACCGTTGTCGTAGTGCTAGTACCACTGTGCCAGCCTGCTCCGGGGGCAGAAGGTAGAGGTTACGTCTACTGGCCCTAGGTGATGCCAGCCAGTCCTGTGCCAGGAATGGTAGTTCTCAGGCCCAGACCCCAGATGCTAAATCATGCCGGCCAGGCATGGTAGATCTCAGGCCCAGACCCCCGGTCCTAAATCATGCTGGCCAGCCAGGTAGGAAGGAAGAGTCCAGGTCCCATATCATGCTGGCCAGGTAGAGGAAGAGTCCAGGTCCTATATCATGCTGGCCAGCTAAGGAGGAAGAGTCCAGGTCCTATATCATGCTGGCCAGCCAGGGAGGGAGGACGTGTCCAGGTCCTATATCATGCTGGCCAGCCAGGGAGGGAGGAAGTTTCCAGATCCTATATCATGCTGGCCAGCCAGGGAGGAAGTGTCTAGGTCCGATATCATGCTGGCCAGCCAGGGAGGAAGTGTCCAGGTCCTATATCATGCTGGCCAGCCAGGGAGGAAATGTCTAGGTCCTATATTATGCTGGCCAGGTAGGAAGGAAGAGTCCAGGTCCTATATCATGCAGGCCAGCCAGGGAGGGAAGAAGAGTCTAGGTCCTATATCATGCTGGCCAGCCAGGTAGGAAGGAAGTGTCCAGGTCCTATATCATGCTGGCCAGCCAGGGAGGGAGGAAGAGTCCAGGTCCTATATCATGGTGGCCAGCCAGGGAGGGAGGAAGAGTACTGGTCCTATATCATGCTGACCAGCCAGGTAGAAAGGAAGTGTCCAGGTCCTATATCATGCTGGCCAGCCAGGTAGGAAGGAAGTGTCCAGGTCCTATATCATGCTGGCCAGCCAGGTAGGAAGGAAGTGTCCAGATCCTATATCATGCTGGCCAGCCAGGGAGGAAGTGTCTAGGTCCTATATCATGCTGGCCAGCCAGGGAGGAAGTGTCCATGTCTTATATCATGCTGGCCAGCCAGGGAGGAAGTGTCTAGGTCCTATATTATGCTGGCCAGGTAAGAAGGAAGAATCCAGGTCCTATATCATGCAGGCCAGCCAGGGAGGGAGGAAGAGTCTAGGTCCTATATCATGCTGGCCAGCCAGGTAGGAAGGAAGTGTCCAGGTCCTATATCATGCTGGCCAGCCAGGTAGGAAGGAAAAGTCCAGGGCCTATATCATGCCAGCCAGCCAGGGAGGGAGGAAGAGTCCAGGTCCTATATCATGCTGGCCAGGTAGGAATGGAAGTGTCCAGTTCCTATATCATGCTGGCCAGCCAGGGAGGAAGTGTCTAGGTCCTATATCATGCTGGCCAGCCAGGGAGGAAGTGTCCAGGTCCTATATCATGCTGGCCAGCCAGGGAGGAAATGTCTAGGTCCTATATTATGCTGGCCAGGTAGGAAGGAAGAGTCCAGGTCCTATATCATGCAGGCCAGCCAGGGAGGGAGGAAGAGTCTAGGTCCTATATCATGCTGGCCAGCCAGGTAGGAAGGAAGTGTCCAGGTCCTATATCATGCTGGCCAGCCAGGGAGGGAGGAAGAGTCCAGGTCCTATATCATGCTGGCCAGCCAGGGAGGGAGGAAGAGTACTGGTCCTACATCATGCTGGCCAGCCAGGTAGAAAGGAAGTGTCCAGGTCCTATATCATGCTGGCCAGCCAGGTAGGAAGGAAGTGTCCAGGTCCTATATCATGCTGGCCAGCCAGGTAGGAAAGAAGTGTCCAGATCCTATATCATGCTGGCCAGCCAGGGAGGAAGTGTCTAGGTCCTATATCATGCTGGCCAGCCAGGGAGGAAGTGTCCATGTCTTATATCATGCTGGCCAGCCAGGGAGGAAGTGTCTAGGTCCTATATTATGCTGGCCAGGTAAGAAGGAAGAATCCAGGTCCTATATCATGCAGGCCAGCCAGGGAGGGAGGAAGAGTCTAGGTCCTATATCATGCTGGTCAGCCAGGTAGGAAGGAAGTGTCCAGGTCCTATATCATGCTGGCCAGCCAGGGAGGAAGGAAAAGTCCAGGGCCTATATCATGCCAGCCAGCCAGGGAGGGAGGAAGAGTCCAGGTCCTATATCATGCTGGCCAGTTAGGAATGGAAGTGTCCAGGTCCTATATCATGCTGGCCACGTAGGAAGGAAGAGTCCAGGTCATATATCATACTGGCCAGGTAGGAAGGAAGTGTCCAGGTCCTATATCATGCTGGCCAGGTAGGAAGGAAGAGTCCAGGTCTTATATCATGCTGGCCAGCCAGGTAGGAAGTGTCTAGGTCCTATATTATGCTGGCCAGGTAGGAAGGAAGTGTCCAGGTCATATATCATACTGGCCAGGTAGGAAGGAAGAGTCCAGGTCCTATATCATGCTGGCCAGCCAGGTAGGAAGGAAGAGTCCAGGTCCTATATCATGCTGGCCAACCAGGGAGGGAGGAAGAGTCCAGGGCCTATATCATGCTGGCCAACCAGGGAGGGAGGAAGGGTCCAGGTCCTATATTATGCTGGCCAGCCAGGGAGGGAGGAAGAGTCCAGGTCCTATATCATGGTGGCCAGCCAGGTAGGAAGGAAGAGTCCAGGTCCTATATCATGCTGGCTAGCCAGGGAGGGAGGACGAGTCTAGGTCCTATATTATGCTGGCCAGCCAGGGAGGGAGGAAGAGTCCAGGTCCTATATCATGCTGGCCAGCCAGGTAGGAAGGAAGAGTCCAGGTCCTATATCATGCTGGCTAGCCAGGGAGGGAGGACGAGTCTAGGTCCTATATCATGCTGGCCAGCCAGGGAGGGAGGAAGTGTCCAGGTCCTATATCATGCTGGCCAGCCAGGTAGGAAGGAAGAGTCCAGGTCCTATATCATGCTGGCCAGCCAGGTAGGAAGGAAGTGTCCAGGTCCTATATCATGCTGGCCACGTAGGAAGGAAGAGTCCAGGTCATATATCATACTGGCCAGGTAGGAAGGAAGTGTCCAGGTCCTATATCATGCTGGCCAGGTAGGAAGGAAGAGTCCAGGTCCTATTTCATGCCTGCCAGCCAGGGAGCGAGGAAGAGTCTAGGTCCTATATCATGCCAGCCAGCCAGGGAGGGAGGAAGAGTCCAATGGTTCCTAGGAGACACACAATGATAAACATCCACAGGAAGATACGGTCGATCACCATGGCAACGTACTTCCAATCTTCCTTCACCTGGATGGAGAGAGAGATGAGAGATGAGAGAGATGAGCGATGAGAGAGATGAGAGAAAAAGAGAGATGAGAGCGAGAAAGAGAGAGAGAGAGATGAGAAAGAGAGAGAGAGATGAGAGAGAGAAAGAGAGATGAGCGAAAGAAAGAGAGAGAGAGAGATGAGCGAGAGAGACATATGAATGAATGATAACACTTTTAGTTGGATTGAGTGCAATGATCATGATGGTTTAAGTTGAACAATCATTGTAATTGAATGTTCTACAACAACAAAAAATAGCAGCTATGTGCAATATTTGAGCTACAAATGCTACCTCGTTCATCTGTGTTGCTGTATGCCTGTCATAACCAGTATACCGGTGTACCGTCACTGCCAAATGGTTTTCTGGGTAGTCATTGTAGATACTTGGCATTTCAGAAATGTAAAGATCCTTTTAGTGGAATACAAAGGATCTGTATAACATAAATACTCACACTGAAGTCTGCGTCCTCTGCCCTCAGGTGGTCTGCGATATAGTGCAGTCCCTCCAGAGCACGTATCACGCTGGGAGACAGAGGGAACTCTATCTCTCTAGAGTCTGACACCAAGTTAGCCGGTCGCTGGGTCGGGTTAACCCTTCTATTCACCCCACCTCCTCCTCCTTCAACCCCTCCATCCAGGCGTTTATGAGGCTGCCCTGCCCCTGGGAGTGGATGGTTCTGCTGGGGCGGAGGGGTGGAGCCCGGAGGTCTGGGTGACGGAGGACGGAAGGAGAAGTAAGACGTCAGCTCCCCCAGCTCAAGGTCCTCATAACAAAGGGTCTGTCTTTGGAGGTCCTCCGTTGTCCCTCCTCCGTCCCGGAGCCAGCTGGCTGAGGTGCTGAGGAAGGGAGGAAGGCCTAGGCCTGGGAGAAAGAAGGGAAATTAATTTGAGAAATTTGAAATACATATAGGGCTGTTATCCAGGACACAGATGGTCTATTCTTGGACTTTAAAGACATGTTCTCTGAGAGTGGTTGTTCGTGGAAGACTATGATTAATATGGGTCTGGGAAGGGCCCCAAAGAGTTGTCTCTTCTATGGGAGTAAATACAACATATATAGATTAAAATCAGAAGGAAACAAAAAAACATATGAAAAACTCAATCTACCGATTTATTTCCATTGTGGTCCTTCTTGCTACCTGGTATCCAGAAAGCATCTCAGAAAAGGTTCTTAGGAATCCTGTTAAAACCGGGTTTTAAGACAAAAAAATAAACTCCGAGCTCAGAGTAGGTTTTAGGATGATGTTAAAACCAGTTGAGGTTGATGAAGAGAAGACAGGTCATAATAATGGCTGGAACGGAGCGAATGGCATCAAAACCATGGAAACCATGGAAACCATGGAAACAATGGAAACCATGGAAACAATGGAAACAATGGAAACCATCAAAACCATGGAAACCGTGGAAACCAAGGAAACCATGGAAACCATGTGTTTTATGTATTTGATTCCATTCAACTAATTCCGCTTCAGCCATTAACTCAAGCCAATCCTCCCGAATTAAAGTGTCACCAACCTCCTGTTGGTTAAGACACTGCTCAGACAAACTCTGAGCCAGCAGCAAAAAATCAATTCATAAAAGTTGGTACCTCCACGACAGTTTGAGGTACCGCAAAGGAAAGATGGTGATGACGCACGCCCTTATAACATTGTTGCAAATAATGGGGAGTAACCAATCACAATGAGGCACCGTCGTCCAATCACGATGAGGCACCGTCGTCAGCTGCTCTATAGCAATACTCAGACAACCACAGTGAATGTGACTGTGCATCAAAGATTTCAAATGGTAAAACCTTAATGCCTTTCATTTTCACCTGACACATATGTTTTGAAGCATAACCTTGTTATATATATATTCTTTTACCAATTCTGATATTTTGATTAATTGAATAGGTATATTGTCTTGAATCATTCGGTATGACGCTGTTGAAAGCAGAATTTTGATAATATTACCGTTATATCAACACACTCATCTCTCTCCCCGTCTAAATCGCTTTGAAAACAGTAGGCATCAAGTCACTTCTCGAAAACGGTTTCAAAGGTCTATCGTTTTCAGCGAACACATTCAAGTTAACATAGGCCTTAGAGATGTTTCAACTGCCCAACTTATAGCCATGCCCCAAAACAACTGAATTTTGATAATACAGTTTATCAAAACTTGAAATAACAGGATTTAGGTTCACGAAATAATTTAAAGAAAAATATGTGATTATTTATTATCCTAGTGTTTATAAGTACTTCGGCATATACTATGAATTAGGCCTCAACTCTGAACTGGTGAGGACAGCTCATGAGGTCTCCTAAATATCTGTCCACTCTTTGTGGATATGGACCCAGGTCTCACCTAGGAAAATGGTTGTCTGACTTCAATGGGACTTTCTGGTTAAAAATGTAAAGAAACTCATCTGGTAGTCTGGTATTGGTGGTGGTGGTACGTCCTGGTCAGGGCAGTATAGAAGAACTATTGTGCTATTTGTCCTGGTCAGGGAAGCATATAGGGAACATGGTGCCATTTGCCCTGGTAAGGGAAGCATATAGGGAACATGGTGTCATTTGTCCTGGTAAGGGAAGCATATAGGGAACATGGTGCCATTTGCCCTGGTAAGGGAAGCATATAGGGAACATGGTGCCATTTGCCCTGGTAAGGGAAGCATATAGCATATATTGTAACTTCCGGCGCCGACAGAGATGGCCGCCTCGCTTCGCGTTCCTAGGAAACTATGCAGTTTTTAGTTTTTTTACGTGTTATTTCTTACATTAGTACCCCAGGTCATCTTAGGTTTCATTACATACAGTCGAGAAGAACTACTGAATATAAGATCAGTGTCAACTCACCATCAGTACGACCAAGAATATGTTTTTCGCGACACGGATCCTGTGTTCTGCCTTACAAACAGGACAACGGAGTGGATCCCATGCAGCGACCCAAAAAAACGACTCCGAAAAAGAGGGAAAGGAGGCGATCTTCTGGTCAGACTCCGGAGACGGGCACACCGTGCACCACTCCCTAGCATTCTTCTTGCCAATGTTCAGTCTCTTGACAACAAGGTTGATGAAATCCGAGCAAGGGTAGCATTCCAGAGGGACATCAGAGACTGTAACGTTCTTTGCTTCACGGAAACGTGGCTCACTGGAGAGACGCTATCCGAGGCGGTGCAGCCAACGGGTTTCTCCACGCATCGCGCAGACAGAAACAAACATCTTTCTGGGAAGAAGAGGGGCGGGGGCGTATGCCTTATGACTAACGTGACATGGTGTGATGAAAGAAACATACAGGAACTCAAATCCTTCTGTTCACCTGATTTAGAATTCCTCACAATCAAATGTAGACCGCATTATCTACCAAGATAATTATCTTCGATTATAATCACAGCCGTATATATCCCCCCCAAGCAGACACATCGATGGCTCTGAATGAACTTTATTTGACTCTTTGCAAACTGGAAAACATTTATCCGGAGGCTGCATTCATTGTAGCTGGGGATTTTAACAAGGCTAATCTGAAAACAAGACTCCCTAAATGTTATCAGCATATCGATTGCGCAACCAGGGGTGGAAAGACCTTGGATCATTGTTACTCTAACATCCGCGACGCATATAAGGCCCTGCCCCGCCCCCCTTTCGGAAAAGCTGACCACGACTCCATTTTGTTGATCCCTGCCTACAGACAGAAACTAAAACAAGAGGCTCTCACGCTGAGGTCTGTCCAACGCTGGTCCGACCAAGCTGACTCCACACTCCAAGACTGCTTCCATCACGTGGACTGGGACATGTTTCGTATTGCGTCAGACAACAACATTGACAAATACGCTGATTCGGTGTGCGAGTTCATTAGAACGTGCGTTGAAGATGTCGTTCCCATAGCAACGATTAAAACATTCCCTAACCAGAAACCGTGGATTGATGGCAGCATTCGCGTGAAACTGAAAGCGCGAACCACGGCTTTTAATCAGGGCAAGGTGTCTGGTAACATGACCGAATACAAACAGTGCAGCTATTCCCTCCGCAAGGCTATCAAACAAGCTAAGCGTCAGTACAGAGACAAAGTAGAATCTCAATTCAACGGCTCAGACACAAGAGGCATGTGGCAGGGTCTACAGTCAATCACGGACTACAGGAAGAAATCCAGCCCAGTCACGGACCAGGATGTCCTGCTCCCAGGCAGACTAAATAACTTTTTTGCCCGCTTTAAGGACAATACAGTGCCACCGACACGGCCTGCAACGAAAACATGTGGTCTCTCCTTCACTGCAGCCGAGGTGAGTAAGACATTTAAACGTGTTAACCCTCGCAAGGCTGCAGGCCCAGACGGCATCCCCAGCCGCGCCCTCAGAGCATGCGCAGACCAGCTGGCCGGTGTGTTTACGGACATATTCAATCAATCCCTATACCAGTCTGCTGTTCCCACATGCTTTAAGAGGGCCACCATTGTTCCTGTTCCCAAGAAAGCTAAGGTAACTGAGCTAAACGACTACCGCCCCGTAGCACTCACTTCCGTCATCATGAAGTGCTTTGAGAGACTAGTCAAGGACCATATCACCTCCACCCTACCTGACACCCTAGACCCACTCCAATTTGCTTACCGCCCAAATAGGTCCACAGACGATGCAATCTCAACCACACTGCACACTGCCCTAACCCATCTGGACAAGAGGAATACCTATGTGAGAATGCTGTTCATTGACTACAGCTCGGCATTCAACACCATAGTACCCTCCAAGCTCGTCATCAAGCTCGAGACCCTGGGTCTCGACCCCGCCCTGTGCAACTGGGTACTGGACTTCCTGACGGGCCGCCCCCAGGTGGTGAGGGTAGGCAACAACATCTCCTCCCCACTGATCCTCAACACTGGGGCCCCACAAGGGTGCGTTCTGAGCCCTCTCCTGTACTCCCTGTTCACCCACCAACTCAATCATCAAGTTTGCGGACGACACAACAGTGGTAGGCTTGATTACCAACAACGACGAGACGGCCTACAGGGAGGAGGTGAGGGCCCTCGGAGTGTGGTGTCAGGAAAATAACCTCACACTCAACGTCAACAAAACTAAGGAGATGATTGTGGACTTCAGGAAACAGCAGAGGGAACACCCCCCTATCCACATCGATGGAACAGTAGTGGAGAGGGTAGCAAGTTTTAAGTTCCTCGGCATACACATCACAGACAAACTGAATTGGTCCACTCACACAGACAGCATTGTGAAGAAGGCGCAGCAGCGCCTCTTCAACCTCAGGAGGCTGAAGAAATTCGGCTTGTCACCAAAAGCACTCACAAACTTCTACAGATGCACAATCGAGAGCATCCTGGCGGGCTGTATCACCGCCTGGTACGGCAACTGCTCCGCCCTCAACCGTAAGGCTCTCCAGACGGTAGTGAGGTCTGCACAACGCATCACCGGGGGCAAACTACCTGCCCTCCAGGACACCTACACCACCCGATGTCACAGGAAGGCCATAAAGATCATCAAGGACATCAACCACCCGAGCCACTGCCTGTTCACCCCGCTATCATCCAGAAGGCGAGGTCAGTACAGGTGCATCAAAGCTGGGACCGAGAGACTGAAAAACAGCTTCTATCTCAAGGCCATCAGACTGTTAAACAGCCACCACTAACATTGAGTGGCTGCTGCCAACACACTGACACTGACTCAACTCCAGCCACTTTAATAATGGGAATTGATGGGAAATGATGTAAATATATCACTAGCCACTTTAAACAATGCTACCTTATATAATGTTACTTACCCTACATTATTCAGCTCATATGCATACGTATATACTGTACTCTATACCATCGACTGTATCCTTATGTAATACATGTATCACTAGCCACTTTAACTATGCCACTTTGTTTACATACTCATCTCATATGTATATACTGTACTCGATACCATCTACTGTATCTTGACTATGCTGCACTGTACCATCACTCATTCATATATCCTTATGTACATATTCTTTATCCCCTCACACTGTGTACAAGACAGTAGTTTTGGAATTGTTAGTTAGATTACTTGTTGGTTATTACTGCATTGTCGGAACTAGAAGCACAAGCATTTCGCTACACTCGCATTAACATCTGCTAACCATGTGTATGTGACAAATAAAATTTGATTTTATTTTTATTTGATTTGATTTGATTTGATATAGGGAACATGGTGCCATTTGCCCTGGTAAGGGAAGCATATAGGGAACATGGTGCCATTTGCCCTGGTAAGGGAAGCATATAGGGAACATGGTGTCATTTGTCCTGGTCAGGGAAGCATATAGGGAACATGGTGCCATTTGCCCTGGTCAGGGCAGCATATAGGGAACATGGTGCCATTTGTCCTGGTAAGGGAAGCATATAGGGAACATGGTGCCATTTGTCCTGGTAAGGGAAGCATATAGGGAACATGGTGCCATTTGTCCTGGTCAGGGAAGCATATAGGGAACATGGTGCCATTTGTCCTGGTAAGGGCAGTATATAGGGAACATGGTGCCATTTGGGATGCATACAGAGACTAGGGACTTATTTCCCATGTGGTCCTCATCATTATCAGCACCTAACCTGCTGGTCTGGGGTTGATGGTCCGTCCCTGGTACCGTGCCACCGCTGCCCCCTGCTGGAGCATCAACAACCTGCGTCTCCGTCCGTCCGGCGCGGGCCGCCTCATGAACAGCCACCTGGGGATCAGGTCCAGGAAGACAGAGTGGACCCAGCGAGGCATCTTATGGGTCCCCGGGGAGCGGTGGTGGACGTTGAGGACAAACACGGTGATGACGATGGAGAGAGTGACGAAGATCATGGTGAAGAGGAGATACTCTCCAATCAGAGGGATGACCAGGGAGGTGGAAGGGATGATCTCCGTGATGAGGAGCAAGAAGACGGTGAGGGAGAGGAGGACGGAGATACACAGAGTGATCTTCTCCCCACAGTCTGAAACAACGAGGAGAAAGAGGAGAAGAAGAAACACACACACACGCACACACACACACACACACACACACGTCAGTATAGAACACTTCTGTTTTTCTAATGTTGGGCAGAGAGAGAAATTATCATAAGTGGTATTTCAGTTTAACCACAAAATATCAATTTACAGTAAAGGATTAGGCTTTTCACACATTTAAGTTGAAGAAAAACTTTTGTTTTGTGAATTTTGCAACTAAACAGAAAGTTATGTTACCTTGGAAAGACTGCCTTTACCAGGGGTATTAACTAAACAGAAAGGTTTGTTACCATGGAAAAGACTGCCTTTACCAGGGGTATTAACTAAACAGAAAGGTTTGTTACCATGGAAAAGACTGCCTTTACCAGGGGTATTAACTAAACAGAAAGGTTTGTTACCATGGAAAAGACTGCCTTTACCAGGGGTATTAACTAAACAGAAAGGTTTGTTACCATGGAAAAGACTGCCTTTACCAGGGGTATTAACTAAACAGAAAGGTTTGTTACCATGGAAAAGACTGCCTTTACCAGGGTTATTAACTAAACAGAAAGGTTTGTTACCATGGAAAAGACTGCCTTTACCAGGGTTATTAACTAAACAGAAAGGTTTGTTACCATGGAAAAGACTGCCTTTACCAGGGGTATTAACTAAACAGAAAGGTTTGTTACCATGGAAAAGACTGCCTTTACCAGGGGTATTAACTAAACAGAAAGGTTTGTTACCATGGAAAAGACTGCCTTTACCAGGGTTATTAACTAAACAGAAAGGTTTGTTACCATGGAAAAGACTGCCTTTACCAGGGGTATTAACTAAACAGAAAGGTTTGTTACCATGGAAAAGACTGCCTTTACCAGGGGTATTAACTAAACAGAAAGGTTTGTTACCATGGAAAAGACTGCCTTTACCAGGGGTATAAACTAAACAGAAAGGTTTGTTACCATGGAAAAGACTGCCTTTACCAGGGTTATTAACTAAACAGAAAGGTTTGTTACCATGGAAAAGACTGCCTTTACCAGGGGTATTAACTAAACAGAAAGGTTTGTTACCATGGAAAAGACTGCCTTTACCAGGGGTATTAACTAAACAGAAAGGTTTGTTACCATGGGAAAGACTGCCTTTACCAGGGTTATTAACTAAACAGAAAGGTTTGATACCATGGAAAAGACTGCCTTTACCAGGGGTATTAACTAAACAGAAAGGTTTGTTACCATGGAAAAGACTGCCTTTACCAGGGTTATTAACTAAACAGAAAGGTTTGTTACCATGGAAAAGACTGCCTTTACCAGGGTTATTAACTAAACAGAAAGGTTTGTTACCATGGAAAAGACTGCCTTTACCAGGGTTATTAACTAAACAGAAAGGTTTGTTACCATGGAAAAGACTGCCTTTACCAGGGTTATTAACTAAACAGAAAGGTTTGTTACCATGGAAAAGACTGCCTTTACCAGGGTTATTAACTAAACAGAAAGGTTTGTTACCATGGAAAAGACTGCCTTTACCAGGGTTATTAACTAAACAGAAAGGTTTGTTACCATGGAAAAGACTGCCTTTACCAGGGTTATTAACTAAACAGAAAGGTTTGTTACCATGGAAAAGACTGCCTTTACCAGGGGTATTAACTAAACAGAAAGGTTTGTTACCATGGAAAAGACTGCCTTTACCAGAAAGGTTTGTTATGGAAAAGACTGCCTTTAACTAAACAGAAAGGTTTGTTACCATGGAAAAGACTGCCTTTACCAGGGTTATTAACTAAACAGAAAGGTTTGTTACCATGGAAAAGACTGCCTTTACCAGGGTTATTAACTAAACAGAAAGGTTTGTTACCATGGAAAAGACTGCCTTTACCAGGGTTATTAACTAAACAGAAAGGTTTGTTACCATGGAAAAGACTGCCTTTACCAGGGGTATTAACTAAACAGAAAGGTTTGTTACCATGGAAAAGACTGCCTTTACCAGGGTTATTAACTAAACAGAAAGGTTTGTTACCATGGAAAAGACTGCCTTTACCAGGGGTATTAACTAAACAGAAAGGTTTGTTACCATGGAAAAGACTGCCTTTACCAGGGTTATTAACTAAACAGAAAGGTTTGTTACCATGGAAAAGACTGCCTTTACCAGGGGTATTAACTAAACAGAAAGGTTTGTTACCATGGAAAAGACTGCCTTTACCAGGGTTATTAACTAAACAGAAAGGTTTGTTACCATGGAAAAGACTGCCTTTACCAGGGGTATTAACTAAACAGAAAGGTTTGTTACCATGGAAAAGACTGCCTTTACCAGGGGTATTAACTAAACAGAAAGGTTTGTTACCATGGAAAAGACTGCCTTTACCAGGGGTATTAACTAAACAGAAAGGTTTGTTACCATGGAAAAGACTGCCTTTACCAGGGGTATTAACTAAACAGAAAGGTTTGTTACCATGGAAAAGACTGCCTTTACCAGGGGTATTAACTAAACAGAAAGGTTTGTTACCATGGAAAAGACTGCCTTTACCAGGGTTATTAACTAAACAGAAAGGTTTGTTACCATGGAAAAGACTGCCTTTACCAGGGTTATTAACTAAACAGAAAGGTTTGTTACCATGGAAAAGACTGCCTTTACCAGGGGTATTAACTAAACAGAAAGGTTTGTTACCATGGAAAAGACTGCCTTTACCAGGGGTATTAACTAAACAGAAAGGTTTGTTACCATGGAAAAGACTGCCTTTACCAGGGGTATTAACTAAACAGAAAGGTTTGTTACCATGGAAAAGACTGCCTTTACCAGGGGTATTAACTAAACAGAAAGGTTTGTTACCATGGAAAAGACTGCCTTTACCAGGGTTATTAACTAAACAGAAAGGTTTGTTACCATGGAAAAGACTGCCTTTACCAGGGGTATTAACTAAACAGAAAGGTTTGTTACCATGGAAAAGACTGCCTTTACCAGGGGTATTAACTAAACAGAAAGGTTTGTTACCATGGAAAAGACTGCCTTTACCAGGGGTATTAACTAAACAGAAAGGTTTGTTACCATGGAAAAGACTGCCTTTACCAGGGGTATTAACTAAACAGAAAGGTTTGTTACCATGGAAAAGACTGCCTTTACCAGGGGTATTAACTAAACAGAAAGGTTTGTTACCATGGAAAAGACTGCCTTTACCAGGGGTATTAACTAAACAGAAAGGTTTGTTACCATGGAAAAGACTGCCTTTACCAGGGGTATTAACTAAACAGAAAGGTTTGTTACCATGGAAAAGACTGCCTTTACCAGGGTTATTAACTAAACAGAAAGGTTTGTTACCATGGAAAAGACTGCCTTTACCAGGGTTATTAACTAAACAGAAAGGTTTGTTACCATGGAAAAGACTGCCTTTACCAGGGGTATTAACTAAACAGAAAGGTTTGTTACCATGGAAAAGACTGCCTTTACCAGGGTTATTAACTAAACAGAAAGGTTTGTTACCATGGAAAAGACTGCCTTTACCAGGGTTATTAACTAAACAGAAAGGTTTGTTACCATGGAAAAGACTGCCTTTACCAGGGGTATTAACTAAACAGAAAGGTTTGTTACCATGGAAAAGACTGCCTTTACCAGGGTTATTAACTAAACAGAAAGGTTTGTTACCATGGAAAAGACTGCCTTTACCAGGGGTATTAACTAAACAGAAAGGTTTGTTACCATGGAAAAGACTGCCTTTACCAGGGTTATTAACTAAACAGAAAGGTTTGTTACCATGGAAAAGACTGCCTTTACCAGGGTTATTAACTAAACAGAAAGGTTTGTTACCATGGAAAAGACTGCCTTTACCAGGGGTATTAACTAAACAGAAAGGTTTGTTACCATGGAAAAGACTGCCTTTACCAGGGGTATTAACTAAACAGAAAGGTTTGTTACCATGGAAAAGACTGCCTTTACCAGGGTTATTAACTAAACAGAAAGGTTTGTTACCATGGAAAAGACTGCCTTTACCAGGGTTATTAACTAAACAGAAAGGTTTGTTACCATGGAAAAGACTGCCTTTACCAGGGGTATTAACTAAACAGAAAGGTTTGTTACCATGGAAAAGACTGCCTTTACCAGGGTTATTAACTAAACAGAAAGGTTTGTTACCATGGAAAAGACTGCCTTTACCAGGGTTATTAACTAAACAGAAAGGTTTGTTACCATGGAAAAGACTGCCTTTACCAGGGGAAAGGTTTGTTACCATGGAAAAGACTGCCTTTACCAGGGGAAAGGTATTAACAGAAAGGTTTGTTACCATGGAAAAGACTGCCTTTACCAGGGGTATTAACTAAACAGAAAGGTTTGTTACCATGGAAAAGACTGCCTTTACCAGGGTTATTAACTAAACAGAAAGGTTTGTTACCATGGAAAAGACTGCCTTTACCAGGGGTATTAACTAAACAGAAAGGTTTGTTACCATGGAAAAGACTGCCTTTACCAGGGTTATTAACTAAACAGAAAGGTTTGTTACCATGGAAAAGACTGCCTTTACCAGGGGTATTAACTAAACAGAAAGGTTTGTTACCATGGAAAAGACTGCCTTTACCAGGGGTATTAACTAAACAGAAAGGTTTGTTACCATGGAAAAGACTGCCTTTACCAGGGGTATTAACTAAACAGAAAGGTTTGTTACCATGGAAAAGACTGCCTTTACCAGGGGTATTAACTAAACAGAAAGGTTTGTTACCATGGAAAAGACTGCCTTTACCAGGGGTATTAACCAAACAGAAAGGTTTTGTACCATGGAAAAGACTGCCTTTACCAGGGGTATTAACTAAACAGAAAGGTTTGTTACCATGGAAAAGACTGCCTTTACCAGGGGTATTAACTAAACAGAAAGGTTTGTTACCATGGAAAAGACTGCCTTTACCAGGGGTATTAACTAAACAGAAAGGTTTGTTACCATGGAAAAGACTGCCTTTACCAGGGGTATTAACTAAACAGAAAGGTTTGTTACCATGGAAAAGACTGCCTTTACCAGGGTTATTAACTAAACAGAAAGGTTTGTTACCATGGAAAAGACTGCCTTTACCAGGGGTATTAACTAAACAGAAAGGTTTGTTACCATGGAAAAGACTGCCTTTACCAGGGTTATTAACTAAACAGAAAGGTTTGTTACCATGGAAAAGACTGCCTTTACCAGGGGTATTAACTAAACAGAAAGGTTTGTTACCATGGAAAAGACTGCCTTTACCAGGGTTATTAACTAAACAGAAAGGTTTGTTACCATGGAAAAGACTGCCTTTACCAGGGTTATTAACTAAACAGAAAGGTTTGTTACCATGGAAAAGACTGCCTTTACCAGGGGTATTAACTAAACAGAAAGGTTTGTTACCATGGAAAAGACTGCCTTTACCAGGGTTATTAACTAAACAGAAAGGTTTGTTACCATGGAAAAGACTGCCTTTACCAGGGTTATTAACTAAACAGAAAGGTTTGTTACCATGGAAAAGACTGCCTTTACCAGGGGTATTAACTAAACAGAAAGGTTTGTTACCATGGGAAAGACTGCCTTTACCAGGGTTATTAACTAAACAGAAAGGTTTGTTACCATGGAAAAGACTGCCTTTACCAGGGTTATTAACTAAACAGAAAGGTTTGTTACCATGGAAAAGACTGCCTTTACCAGGGGTATTAACTAAACAGAAAGGTTTGTTACCATGGAAAAGACTGCCTTTACCAGGGTTATTAACTAAACAGAAAGGTTTGTTACCATGGAAAAGACTGCCTTTACCAGGGGTATTAACTAAACAGAAAGGTTTGTTACCATGGAAAAGACTGCCTTTACCAGGGTTATTAACTAAACAGAAAGGTTTGTTACCATGGAAAAGACTGCCTTTACCAGGGGTATTAACTAAACAGAAAGGTTTGTTACCATGGAAAAGACTGCCTTTACCAGGGTTATTAACTAAACAGAAAGGTTTGTTACCATGGAAAAGACTGCCTTTACCAGGGTTATTAACTAAACAGAAAGGTTTGTTACCATGGAAAAGACTGCCTTTACCAGGGGTATTAACTAAACAGAAAGGTTTGTTACCATGGAAAATACTGCCTTTACCAGGGGTATTAACTAAACAGAAAGGTTTGTTACCATGGAAAAGACTGCCTTTACCAGGGGTATGAACTAAACAGAAAGGTTTGTTACCATGGAAAAGACTGCCTTTACCAGGGTTATTAACTAAACAGAAAGGTTTGTTACCATGGAAAAGACTGCCTTTACCAGGGTTATTAACTAAACAGAAAGGTTTGTTACCATGGAAAAGACTGCCTTTACCAGGGTTATTAACTAAACAGAAAGGTTTGTTACCATGGAAAAGACTGCCTTTACCAGGGTTATTAACTAAACAGAAAGGTTTGTTACCATGGAAAAGACTGCCTTTACCAGGGGTATTAACTAAACAGAAAGGTTTGTTACCATGGAAAAGACTGCCTTTACCAGGGGTATTAACTAAACAGAAAGGTCTGTTACCATGGAAAAGACTGCCTTTACCAGGGTTATTAACTAAACAGAAAGGTTTGTTACCATGGAAAAGACTGCCTTTACCAGGGGTATTAACTAAACAGAAAGGTTTGTTACCATGGAAAAGACTGCCTTTACCAGGGGTATTAACTAAACAGAAAGGTTTGTTACCATGGAAAAGACTGCCTTTACCAGGGTTATTAACTAAACAGAAAGGTTTGTTACCATGGAAAAGACTGCCTTTACCAGGGGTATTAACTAAACAGAAAGGTTTGTTACCATGGAAAAGACTGCCTTTACCAGGGTTATTAACTAAACAGAAAGGTTTGTTACCATGGAAAAGACTGCCTTCACCAGGGGTATTAACTAAACAGAAAGGTTTGTTACCATGGAAAAGACTGCCTTTACCAGGGGTATTAACTAAACAGAAAGGTTTGATACCATGGAAAAGACTGCCTTTACCAGGGGTATTAACTAAACAGAAAGGTGTGTTACCATGGAAAAGACTGCCTTTACCAGGGGTATTAACTAAACAGAAAGGTTTGTTACCATGGAAAAGACTGCCTTTACCAGGGGTATTAACTAAACAGAAAGGTTTGTTACCATGGAAAAGACTGCCTTTACCAGGGTTATTAACTAAACAGAAAGGTTTGTTACCATGGAAAAGACTGCCTTTACCAGGGTTATTAACTAAACAGAAAGGTTTGTTACCATGGAAAAGACTGCCTTTACCAGGGGTATTAACTAAACAGAAAGGTTTGTTACCATGGAAAAGACTGCCTTTACCAGGGGTATTAACTAAACAGAAAGGTTTGTTACCATGGAAAAGACTGCCTTTACCAGGGTTATTAACTAAACAGAAAGGTTTGTTACCATGGAAAAGACTGCCTTTACCAGGGGTATTAACTAAACAGAAAGGTTTGTTACCATGGAAAAGACTGCCTTTACCAGGGGTATTAACTAAACAGAAAGGTTTGTTACCATGGAAAAGACTGCCTTTACCAGGGGTATTAACTAAACAGAAAGGTTTGTTACCATGGAAAAGACTGCCTTTACCAGGGGTATTAACTAAACAGAAAGGTTTATTACCATGGAAAAGACTGCCTTTACCAGGGGTATTAACTAAACAGAAAGGTTTGTTACCATGGAAAAGACTGCCTTTACCAGGGTTATTAACTAAACAGAAAGGTTTGTTACCATGGAAAAGACTGCCTTTACCAGGGGTATTAACTAAACAGAAAGGTTTGTTACCATGGAAAAGACTGCCTTTACCAGGGGTATTAACTAAACAGAAAGGTTTGTTACCATGGAAAAGACTGCCTTTACCAGGGGTATTAACTAAACAGAAAGGTTTGTTACCATGGAAAAGACTGCCCTTACCAGGGGTATTAACCAAACAGAAAGGTTTGGTACCATGGAAAAGACTGCCTTTACCAGGGGTATTAACTAAACAGAAAGGTTTGTTACCATGGAAAAGACTGCCTTCACCAGGGGTATTAACTAAACAGAAAGGTTTGTTACCATGGAAAAGACTGCCTTTACCAGGGGTATTAACTAAACAGAAAGGTTTGTTACCATGGAAAAGACTGCCTTTACCAGGGGTATTAACTAAACAGAAAGGTTTGTTACCATGGAAAAGACTGCCTTTACCAGGGGTATTAACTAAACAGAAAGGTTTGTTACCATGGAAAAGACTGCCTTTACCAGGGTTATTAACTAAACAGAAAGGTTTGTTACCATGGAAAAGACTGCCTTTACCAGGGGTATTAACTAAACAGAAAGGTTTGTTACCATGGAAAAGACTGCCTTTACCAGGGTTATTAACTAAAACAGAAAGGTTTGTTACCATGGAAAAGACTGCCTTTACCAGGGTTATTAACTAAACAGAAAGGTTTGTTACCATGGAAAAGACTGCCTTTACCAGGGGTATTAACTAAACAGAAAGGTTTGTTACCATGGAAAAGACTGCCTTTACCAGGGGTATTAACTAAACAGAAAGGTTTGTTACCATTGAAAAGACTGCCTTTACCAGGGGTATTAACTAAACAGAAAGGTTTGTTACCATGGAAAAGACTGCCTTTACCAGGGGTATTAACTAAACAGAAAGGTTTGTTACCATGGAAAAGACTGCCTTTACCAGGGGTATTAACTAAACAGAAAGGTTTGTTACCATGGAAAAGACTGCCTTTACCAGGGTTATTAACTAAACAGAAAGGTTTGTTACCATGGAAAAGACTGCCTTTACCAGGGGTATTAACTAAACAGAAAGGTTTGTTACCATGGAAAAGACTGCCTTTACCAGGGTTATTAACTAAACAGAAAGGTTTGTTACCATGGAAAAGACTGCCTTTACCAGGGGTATTAACTAAACAGAAAGGTTTGTTACCATGGAAAAGACTGCCTTTACCAGGGGTATTAACTAAACAGAAAGGTTTGTTACCATGGAAAAGACTGCCTTTACCAGGGTTATTAACTAAACAGAAAGGTTTGTTACCATGGAAAAGACTGCCTTTACCAGGGGTATTAACTAAACAGAAAGGTTTGTTACCATGGAAAAGACTGCCTTTACCAGGGGTATTAACTAAACAGAAAGGTTTGTTACCATGGAAAAGACTGCCTTTTGGAAACTTAGCCCTATAAATAGAATGGAAAATTTGTGAAATCAATAAAAGAGACATTTACATTTGGAAATGATCTCATCCATATAAATGATGAATATCATATTTATAAAAGACAATTTCCAAATGTTAAGGTTTAATATTAATATCATGAATTTGGCATCGTATTTATGGAGCTAATGGTAACTACTTCTAAACTTCAAAAGATCAGTCATGAATGAATGATAGTAAACTTAGCTTCACGTTGAAATGATGGTGTCCTTTGGGTAAATCAGATGTCAATGTAGCCAAAATAAACCCAACCTCACTCCTAATTTACTTTCACATACAGCTTGTTTAAGAAAAGTAGGAGGAGTTACTTTTAACCTGTCAACTTTATTCGGGTAGTCTATTGGTCAACGCAAAGGAGTATGGACGCGCATCAGTATCCATAGGTGTTGACATGACAGCTCAGAAGAAACGAACGCAGCTTGTTTCCAAAGCTGAACAGGGTACATAGAGGTAGGCATCTGGATGGTACAGTAGACTAGTTCTCACTGAAATACATTAGCCTTCATATACCAGTAGGAGTCACTGTTCAGGCAGGAATCGTTTGACTGTGGCTTCACATTTTATTTCAATATAGGTAGGTATGTCTTAATTTAAGTCGAAGGCCTGAAATTGCAACAATGAAATTGATTCAAATATAACATTTTACTGTCAACATTGAAACAAGTTCAAATAAACTATGACTTATCAAATATGATATTCAACATAATTCAACCACCTGATATATACAGGTGAAGTCGGAAGTTTACGTACACTTAGGTTGGAGTCATTAAAACTCATTTTTCAACCACTCCACAAATTTCTTGTTAACAAACTATAGTTTTGGCAAGTCGGTTAGGACATCTACTTTGTCATTTACACATCATTGGAACATAAAAAGACTAGACCTCCACAAGTCTGGTTCATTCTTGGGAGCAATTTACAAATGACTGAAGGTACCAGGAAGGAGACGCGTTCTGTCTCCTAGAGATGAACGTACTTTGGTGCGAAAAGTGCAGATCAATCCCAGAACAACAGCAAAGGACCTTGTGAAGATGCTGGAGGAAACAGGTACAAAAGTATCTATATCCACAGTAAAACGAGTCCTACATCGACATAACCCGAAAGGTCGCTCAGCAAGGAAGAAGCCACTGCTCCAAAACCGGCATAAAAAAGACAGACTACGGTTTGCAATTGCACATGGGGACAAAGATCATACTTTTTGGAGAAATGTCCTCTGGTCTGATGAAACAAAAATAGAACTGTTTGGCCATAATGACAATCATTATGTTTCGAGGAAAAAGTGGGAGGCTTGCAAGCCGAAGAACACCATCCCAACTTTGAAGCACGGGGGTGGCAGCATCATCAGGTGCTTTGCTGCAGGAAGGACTGGTGCACTTCACAAAATAGATGGCATCATGAGGTAGGACAATTATGTGGATATATTAAAGGAACATCTCAAGACATCAGTCAGGAAGTTAAAGCTTGGTCGCAAATGGGTCTTCCAAATGGACAATGACCCCAAGCATACTTCCAAAGTTGTAGCAAAATGGCTTAAGGACAACCAAGTCAAGGTATTGGAGTGGCCATCACAAAGCCCTGACCTCAATCCTATAGAAAATGTGTGGGCAGAACTGAAAAAGCGTGTGCGAGCAAGGAGGCCTACAAACCTGACTCAGTAACACCAACTCTGTCAGGAGGAATGGGCCAAAATTCACCCAACTTATTGTGGGAAGCTTGTGGAAGGCTACCCAAAACATTTGACCCAAGTAAACAATTTAAGGGCAATGCTACCAAATACCAATTGAGTGTATGTAAACTTCTGACCCACTGGGAATGTTTAACGGCTTCTTGTACTGCCGTTAAAACAACGTCTCAAACCCTGCTATGGGGGAAAGGGGCTTCCTGTACCGTCATTTAAACAACGTCTCAAACCCTGCTATGGGGGAAAGGGGCTTCCTGTACTGTCATTTAAACAACGTCTCAAACCCTGCTATGGGGGAAAGGGGCTTCTTGGACTGCCGTTTAAACAACGTCTCAAACCCTGCTATGGGGTTTAAACAACCACTCCAACACTTGAGTCACACATTCAACTCAAAATATGTTGAGTATCATTGTTCACTAGAAGCCTAAAGTTCAGCATTAAATGGTTTTAATGATGTATGTATTTATTCAACACAGAATTTGTATTTCAGCATGTAACTGTCCAAAACAAAACACGACAATGTGCACAAAAGAGACGTTTTCTAAGATACGTGTTCTCTCTATCCAGAAACGTGTTCTCTCTATCCAGAAACGTGTTCTCTCTATCCAGAAACGTGTTCTCTCTATCCAGATTTATCCAGATACGTGTTCTCTCTATCCTGGAACGTCTCTCTATCCAGAAACATGTTCTCTCTATCCAGAAACATGTTCTCTCTATCCAGAAACATGTTTTCTCTCTATCCAGAAACGTTTTCTCTCTATCCAGAAACATGTTCTCTCTATTCCAGAAACGTGTTCTCTCTATCCTGGAACGTCTCTCTATCCAGAAACGTGTTCTCTCTATCCAGAAATGTGTTCTCTCTATCCAGAAACGTGTTCTCTCTATTCCAGAAACGTGTTCTCTCTATTCCAGAAACGTGTTCTCTCTATCCTGGAACGTCTCTCTATCCAGAAACATGTTCTCTCTATCCAGAAACATGTTCTCTCTATCCAGAAACATGTTTTCTCTCTATCCAGAAACGTTTTCTCTCTATCCAGAAACATGTTCTCTCTATCCAGAAACGTGTTCTCTCTATTCCAGAAACGTGTTCTCTCTATCCTGGAACGTCTCTCTATCCAGAAACGTGTTCTCTCTATCCAGAAATGTGTTCTCTCTATCCAGGGGTCAGTGGTGACTCTCTGTACTCCAATGTGGGAAACGACGTCAGTCTGCTGTGTCCCAACGTGGTTTAACCAAACTGCTCCTCAATTGCATGGTGTTTTTGGAGATCTCCACAAGCCCATCACTGAGTTGGTTTGTGGAGGGACAGGTTAAAACAGAAACCTCAGAGAGGAGCTGAGAGACTGAGGGTCTGAGAGTCTGACTGCTCTCGACATGTTCAGCATGTCAGGGCCGAGGATGCTGGATAATACCAGTGTCTACAATACCTTTACCGAGGGTGGACCCCAACATGGAGAGGTTGCTTTTGTGAATGTGAATCTTCTTACCAGTGAATATCACTGTTTCAACCCAGTTGGTTTTTAGTCAAATAATCCTTTAATATATGTATTTTATGTATCTTTAACAGTTAAGTTAAAATATATTATTTTCTGTCTTAGTGTCGTTGTCCACCCCCAGGGATTTAAGGCCTGATTGACCGAGGGTGGACCCCAACATGGAGAGGTTGCTTTTGTGAATGTGAATCTTCTTACCAGTGAATATCACTGTTTCAACCCAGTTGGTTTTTAGTCAAATAATCCTTTAATATATGTATTTTATGTATCTTTAACAGTTAAGTTAAAATATATTATTTTCTGTCTTAGTGTCGTTGTCCACCCCCAGGGATTTAAGGCCTGATCGACCAGTGACCTTAAGGTGCTTTCAGACCATCTGGGCTGGAACTGGAAGCTGTTTCTTATATGATAGTCTGAGCTGGGTGGATAAGACAGGTACTGGGCTGCAGGGAGACTCCGGATACCAGCTCATAAAGACCACTGACTGTGACATCACTCTGACTGTGACATCACTCTGACTGTGACATCACTCTGACAGTGACAGCACTCTGACTGTGACAGCACTCTGACTGTGACATCACTCTGACTGTGACATCACTCTGACTGTGACATTTACTCTGACTGTGACATCACTCTGACTGTGACATCACTCTGACTGTGACATTTACTCTGACTGTGACATCACTCTGACTGTGACATCCCTCTGACTGTGACATCACTCTGACTGTGACATTTACTCTGACTGTGACATCACTCTGACTGTGACATCCCTCTGACTGTGACATCACTCTGACTGTGACATCCCTCTGACATCACTCTGACTGTGACATCACTCTGACTGTGACATCACTCTGACTGTGACATCCCTCTGACTGTGACATCACTCTGACTGTGACATTTACTCTGACTGTGACATCACTCTGACTGTGACATCCCTCTGACTGTGACATCACTCTGACTGTGACATCACTCTGACTGTGACAGCACTCTGACTGTGACATCACTCTGACTGTGACTCTCCAGAGGAAGGACAACAACAGGAAGTGGAGTTGTCAGGCGGAGAACCAGGGAGAAGTGAAGACATTCCTGGACTTCACCTCCACATTTTCAGCTAGACATTATCACATAGATATCGATACCATTTCATCAAGTAGTTCTTAATGAGCTTTTGTTTTGACTGCATGTTGGTTGTCTGTATTCCAGAGAAGGGTGGTGAGGGGAGGACAGACTCATCATAATGACTGGAATGGAATGGTATCACCATGGAAACCACATGTTTAATGTGTTTGATACCATTCCGTTTATTCCGTTCCAGCCATTACTGTGAGCCCGTCTTCTAATTTTATGTGCCACCAGCCACCACTGATTTCCCCCCATTTTCTAACGGGACCAACAGGCCCAAGTCCTGCTCCCTCTGTGATGCCAAATCCCACTTCTCCAGGTGCACTTGGTAACATGTTATTTAGTCTGAACAACCAAAAAGTATGCATGTATGCACAACTAGAAATGATCGAGCTCAGAGGGGAAGTTTTTCTCAGCTCAGGAACATTATACAGGGATAAAAGACTGTTGGTAATTAACATCCTCTGTACAAACCTTCCTTTACATTTTCAGCTTCAGACCTTCCCTACTTCTCACTTAAAACACAGTTTCGGTGTATTAATACATAAAGGTTTGTGTTTGTCTGTCCTATTGTCCAGGAACCACTAACATTGTCCAGTTGTCCATCGACATCGTTGTCTTTGTGGCACTGACCATCATGGTTGCCATAGGTACTATTTACAAAAACCAGGAAGAACCGCCCACCAATAGGTGAGAATCACAGGGATTGGTTCCTTTTTTAGTTCCATTTAGGTCCCTAGCTTCCACACCTTCAATGTTCACAGATCTATAAGACTTGATAGATCTATGTCTAATCAGATATGGATGAGGGCACCAATCCATCCATAGGCCAATCGGAGCATACCATAAATGACATTTACATATCCTGTCCTTCAGATCAACTGAAATGGAATCAATTCAAATAAAATAAAATGATCAACTGAAATGGAATCAGGTCATAAATAGTCCTTTGACATAAATCATCTTGTTTCAACTATTTAATCTTTAAGGTTTTCTATAGAATGGTCTGTCATGTTGTCTGATGTGTTTGCTGTTGTTTTTGTTCTCTGTATAGAACTTGTATAGAAGAAAGCCTCTGGTATTGAGATTCAGGTCCTGGAGGAATGACTCCTTGACCCCTATTCTTCTCCCAGTGCAGGACTAAGACTTATATCTAAACTGTCTGTAGCTTTATTGATTGAGTAAAAAACAGGTGATGTTCATCTATGATAGGGCGTAGTGTTTTGGATCTTGGATTTTATTTGTTTTAGAACATATCGTTTCTTCTTCTTCTTTGCATGCAGTATGGATGCAGAAATACACTATGCCATGTTTGGCTGACAAAAGATACGTTTGTGTTTTAATTTATGTCCATTGTGAATGGTCAACTTTGAGAAATTCATTTGTTTTGTTAATTTCATAGAACATTTTATTGAATTTTTGTAACATATATACACACACACATATATATATATACAATATGTGTGTGAAATCTGGACTATTTTCAGTTGTATCAACCTGTGATGTTCCAAAACCTCCACTAGATGGGGACGTTAGCTAAAATTTTTTTTAAAAGTATTGCTTCCGTCTCTCTTGCCCAAACCTGGGCTCGAACCAGGGACCCTCTGAACACATCGAACAACAGTCACCGACAACTCATCATTAGTTATTGCTCCAAAAAAGCAGTGGCTCTTGCAGAGAAAAAATGAAAACAACAAATACGTCAAGTTCTGAGTGAGTGAGTGATGTCACCGATTGAAACTCTACTAGCTTCACCTCTAACTAGCCAACCGTTTTACACCGGTAACATTATGGACATTTTCTGTTAATCTACTTACCTGAGAGGAGATGGGAGACTAGGACCTACCTGAGGGGAGACTAGGACCTACCTGCGGGGAGACTAGGATCTACCTGCGGGGAGACTAGGACCTACCTGAGGGGAGACTAGGACCTACCTGAGGGGAGACTAGGACCTACCTGAGGGGAGACTAGGACCTACCTGAGGGGAGACTAGGACCTACCTGAGGGGAGACTAGGTCCTACCTGAGGGGAGACTAGGACATACCTGAGGGGAGACTAGGACCTACCTGAGGGGAGACTAGAACCTACCTGAGATGAGACTAGGACCTACCTGAGGGGAGGCTAGGACCTACCTGAGGGGAGACTAGGACCTACCTGAGGGGAGACTAGGACCTACCTGAGGGGAGACTAGGACCTACCTGCGGGGAGACTAGGACCTACCTGCGGGGAGACTAGGACCTACCTGAGGGGAGACTAGGATCTACCTGAGGGGAGACTAGGACCTACCTGATGGGAGACTAGGACCTACCTGAGGGGAGACTAGGACCTACCTGAGGGGAGACTAGGACCTACCTGAGGGGAGACTAGGACCTCCCTGAGATGAGACTAGGACCTACTTGAGGGGAGGCTAGGACCTACCTGAGGGGACTAGGACCTACCTGAGGGGAGACTAGGACCTACCTGCGGGGAGACTAGGACCTACCTGAGGGGAGACTAGGACCTACCTGAGGGGAGACTAGGACCTACCTGATGGGAGACTAGGACCTACCTGAGGGGAGACTAGGACCTACCTGAGGGGAGACTAGGACCTACCTGAGGGGAGACTAGGACCTACCTGAGGGGAGACTAGGACCTACCTGAGATGAGACTAGGACCTACCTGAGGGGAGGCTAGGACCTACCTGAGGGGAGACTAGGACCTACCTGAGGGGAGACTAGGACCTACCTGAGGGGAGATAGAAGACTAGGACCTACCTGAGGGGAGACTAGGACCTACCTGAGGGGAGACTAGGACCTACCTGAGGGGAGATAGAAGACTAGGACCTACCTGAGGGGAGATAGAAGACTAGGACGGTCAGACAGGAGATGAGCAGACAGGGGATGATCAGGTTGATGGTGTAGAAGAGAGGCAGCCGTCTGATGATGAAGAAGTAGGTGATATCAGGGTAGATCTCATGACAGCAGTCGTACTTCTTGGTGTTGTAGGTTCCCACTGCGTTGATGATGGCCCACTCTCCACTCTCCCAGTAGTTGTTCAGATCCACAGTGTTCTAGGGGATAGAGATCAACCGTCCCACTCTACAAAGACTTCATATGGCGTCACAAGACATCTATAAACTTATATCATACTGTATAAATATAGTGGTTCGGGTCTGTCGGGTTCTAGGGGATGGAGATGAGCTTCAGGTGTTCCATTGTCACACTTGTCTGGTGCCAGTGTGATTCTACTCTCTGTGTGGCTTGACACTAGCCACGTTTCCATTCAATTGGCGCCAGATTTTCATGCAAATCTGCGCGTTTTCCCCACCAGATTTATTTATATTCATTTATTTATTTATTTTTATTTCACCTTTATTTAACCAGGTAGGCAAGTTGAGAACAAATTCTCATTTACAATTGCGACCTGGCCTATGATATGTTTCCATCAAATTGACTTGTTGCGGATAAAAGGCTGTGCGTGATGACTTATTGCACATAAAAATACATTTTGCTACTTAAGTAGCAAAGTAGTATTTGTAGTTTTCTATTTATATTTTTGACAACTAACGAAAATGTTATGTACTTTTTACTCAATACATTTTCCCTTACACCCAAATGTACTAGTTACATTTTGAATGCTTAGCAGGACAGGAAAATTGTGAGAATTCACGCACTTATCAAGGGCACATCCCTGGTCATCCCTGCTGCCTCTGATGTGGTGAACTCACTAAACACAAATGCTTCATTTGTAAATTATGTCTGAGTATTGGAGTGTGTCCCCGGCTATCAGTAAATAAATATAAGAAATTATTCATTCTTTTACTTTGATTCTTAAAGTATTTTAGCAATTACATTTCATTTTGTTACTTACATACACTGCATTCGGGAAGTATTCAGACCCCTTCCCTTTTTTCCCATTTTGAATATCTAAAACCAAATACTTTTAGACTTTTACTCAGGTAATGTTTTACTAGGCGACGGTTACTTCACTTGAGTGAAGTAGCAAAATGTATCAATTAATTAATCTATTAAAGGTATCTTTATTTTTACTCAAGTAAGACAATTGGGATCTTTTTCCGCCTCTCGGCACATCCAGCATGATGAGATTATTGTTGACAAAAGAGCGAGATTTGTCAATCGGCAGCCATGCATCGATGATCACGTCACCAGAATAAGACCCTCGAGTTGTATTGGAAAAGAGCATCAAGGTCATCACCGTGCACTTTCCCCACCCTATGAAGTTCATCAAGGTCATCACCGTGCACTTTCCCTACCCTATGAAGTTCATCAAGGTCATCACCGTGCACTTTCCCCACCCTATGAAGTTCATCAAGGTCATCACCGTGCACTTTCCCCACCCTATGAAGTTCATCAAGGTCATCACCGTGCACTTTCCCTACCCTATGAAGTTCATCAAGCTCATCACTGTGCACTTTCCCCACCCTATGAAGTTCATCAAGCTCATCACCGTGCACTTTCCCCACCCTATGAAGTTCATCAAGCTCATCACCGTGCACTTTCCCTACCCTATGAAGTTCATCAAGCTCATCACCGTGCACTTTCCCCACCCTATGAAGTTCATCAAGCTCATCACCGTGCACTTTGCCTACCCTATGAAGTTCATCAAGCTCATCACCGTGCACTTTCCCCACCCTATGAAGTTCATCAAGGTCATCACCATGCACTTTCCCCACCCTGTGAAGTTCATCAAGGTCATCACCATGCACTTTCCCCACCCTATGAAGTTAATCAAGCTCATCACCGTGCACTTTCCCCACCCTATGAAGTTCATCAAGCTCATCACCGTGCACTTTCCCCACCCTATGAAGTTCATCAAGCTCATCACCGTGCACTTTCCCCACCCTATGAAGTTCATCAAGCTCATCACCGTGCACTTTCCCCACCCTATGAAGTTCATCAAGCTCACATTTGCTATTTTATGCAACAGTTTCTTTGTGACAAAGTTGTCCGTATAAAATGTGATGGAAACACATTGAACTTTAAATGTTTATTTGGCACTTGGAAAACTTAAATGGAAAAAGTACATTTTGTGTGAACTACATCATCACCCACGGATTTTAACAGACAAGTCTGTTTGGTGGAAACATCACTGGTGGGGAAAATTGTTTTCTTTATGCCGATTCTAGAAAATTAACATGAAAATCTGTCGCGAGTTGGATGGAAAGCTAGCTTCTGACAGCAATGGAGTTAGCAAGAACATATACAGTAGCCTGGTTCAAGATCTGTATAACAAATAAACACTGTGCATTCACACGTTATCCACGTCATTCACATCTTGTACAACACATGTACAACATTGCTTGCTTGATTTGATTGATACAATCCCGTACCTCGAAGCGTTCCAGGTCTATTTTAGCCTTGTCGTAGGTCCAAGAGCCAAACTTCATCTTACAGTTCTGCTGGTCGAAGGGAAAGAAGGTAACGTCTATAGAGCAGGAGGACTTATAGATGGCCGGGGGAACCCAGCGCACCTTCCCATTGTAGAACAGGTGGGCCTTGGTCATGTGGGTCACGGCGAACTCACCGTCTGCACTGGAGGGAGGAGAGGAGAGCAGAACAGAGGTTTGTACACGAGAGGGCGTGTTAAAATACCTTTTTTGATTTTTGTTGCACGGCTGTGTTGCTGTTGTAGCTAGTTGGCATAGTTACCAGCCAAACCCTCAGGTCGTTAGTTCGATTGGCACCGTTTGTTCTGGCAGATTGCTATGGGAAGGCACAGCTAGTGCTTCTGCTGACAGTGTTAGCGCTGTCTGTGCTGCTGAATTTAGTGCCTCGATCATCTTGCTCATCAAGCAGATATACACTATAGGCTATACTTGTAGCCTACTGCCGGACCAAATATACAGAAAAGGGGGCAGGTAGCCTAGTGGTTAGAGTGTTGGACTAGTAACCGAAAGGTTGCAAGATAAAATCCCCGAGCTGACAAGGTAAAAAAATATGTCGTTCTGCCCCTGATCAAGGCAGTTAAAACTAGTTAGGGATAGGCGGGACGCAAATGTCTAAACTGGCCAATAGTCAGGGAAAATACAGAGCGCCAGATTCAAATAAAATACTATGAAATTCTAACTTTCATTAAATCACACATGTAAGATACTCAATTAAAGATACACTCGTTGTGAATCCAGCCAACATGTCAGATTGTAAAAAGGCTTTTCAACGAAAGCATAAGAAGCTATTATCTAATGATAGCACCAGCAGTAAACAAAGGAGTTAGCATATTTCAACCCTGCAGGCACTACACAAAACGCTGAAATAAAATATAAAACATGCAACTCCAATATGTCCATAAACATCACAATTGGTCCTTTTGTTCGATTAATTCCGTCCATATATATCCAAAATGTCCATTTATAAAGCGTGTTTGATCCAGAAAAAAACAGCTTACAAAAAATGCAACATCACTACAAAATATTTCAAAAGTTGCCTATGAACTTTGCCAAAATATTTCAAACTACTTTTGTAATACAACTTTAGGTATTTTTAAACGTTAATAATTGATCAAATTGTAGACGGGGAAATCTGTGTTCAATACAGGAAAGAAAACAAACCAGCGTCACTTTTCACATCTTGCGCAACTCACAAAAGTGTCCCCAGTTCCGAGTTGGCCTATTTCTTCATTGCACAAAGGAATAACCTCAACCAAATTCCAAAGACTGGTGACATCCAGTGGAAGCGGTAGGAACTGAAAACCGGTTCCTAAGAAATATCCCTTGGCAATAACAGGTCAGGGAACAGAGAGAGGCAAAAAAAAAATCTGAACAGTTAGTCCTCTGGGTTTTGCCTGCTACATAAGTTTTGTTATACTCACAGACATGATTCAAACAGTTTTAGAAACTTCAGAGTGTTTTCTATCCAAATATATGAATAATGTGCATATCTTATATTATTGGCATGAGTAGCAGGAAGTTGAAATTGGGCACGCTATTTATCCAAAAGTAAAAATTCTGCCCCCTAGCCCCAAGAGGTTTTAACCCAATGTTCCAAAAAAACGTAATTGAAAATAAGAATTTGTTCTTAATGGACTTGCCTAGTTAAACAAAGGTAAAAAATAAATGAAAATTGTCATCATAACACTGACTATTTATATCACCCACTGTGACGCTCTTTCTAGTGAATGCTAGCCAACTACACAGCAAACACAATCACTTCAAACTGAAGCTGGAGAGACAGGAAACCAGCTGCACTTCCTTTTGTCAAGTCGTTTTATATTATCCAGATGCATAAGGTTTCGCCAATATGTCGTCCTGACATGCCTCTATTCAAACTTCAAACAATGGTCGGAGAGGCAGACGGTCGGAGAGGCAGACGGTCGGAGAGGCAGACGGTCGGAGAGGCAGACGGTCAGAGAGGCAGACGGTTCGGAGAGGCAGACGGTTGGAGAGGCAGACGGTCGGAGAGGCAGACGGTCGGAGAGGCAGACGACAACTTTTGTTGCCGTCGGTGCCTCGTTGTTAAAAACCCCTACTGCTAAGCAAGGGGTGATAATGTCTAGATGCTTTTTACAGTGAGATCAAGTTAATGAGTTGCTTGGTTGGGCTGATGAGGTGCGCAGTGATTTCTAAGATACAAAACAAGTAGCCTATTTTTGCGTCATAGGCATACAGTTGAAGTCGGAAGTTCACATACACTTAGGTGTTTACATACAAGTTTACATACACTTTCATTAAAACTCGTTTTTTCAACCACTCCACAAATTTCTTGTAAACAAACTATAGTTTTGGCAAGTTGGTTAGGACATCTACTTTGTGCATGACACAAGTATTTTTTCCAACAATTGTTTACAGACAGATTATTTCACTTATAATTCACTGTATCACAATTCCAGTGGGTCAGAAGTGTACGTGCACTAAGGTGACTGTGACTTTAAACAGCTTGGAAAATTCCAGATAAGGATTCCATGGCTTTAGAATTTAATTCATAATTTCAGTCAATTGGAGGTGTACCTATGGAGGTATTTCAAGGCCAACCTTCAAACTCAGTGCTTCTTTGCTTGACATCATGGAAAAATACAAAATAAATCAGCCAAGACCTCAGAAAAAAAGTTGTAGACCTAAACAAGTCTGGTTCATCCTTGGGAGCAATTAACAAATGCCTGAAGGTACCACGTTCATCTGTACAAATAATAGTACGCAAGTATAAACACCATGGGACCACGCAGCGGTGGTGAATGTACCTTGGTGCGAAAAGTGCAAATAATTCCTAGAACAACAGCAAAGGACCTTGTGAAGATGCTGGAGGAAACAGGTACAAAAGTATCTATATCCACAGTGAAACGAGTCCTATATCAACATAACCTGAAAGGCTGCTCAGCAAGGAAGAAGCCACTGGTCCAAAACCGCCATAAAAAAAGCCAGAAACGGCACATGGGGACAAAGTTCATACTTTTTGGAAAATGTCCTCTGGTCTGTTGAAACAAAAATAGAACTGTTTGGCCATAATGACCATCGTTATGTTTGGAGGAAAAAAGGGGAGGCTTGCAAGCCGAAGAACACCATCCCAACCGTGAAGCATGGGGGTGGCAGCATCATGTTGTGGGGGTGCTTTGCTGCAAGAGGGACTGGTTCACAAAATAGATGGCATTATGAGGAAGGAAAATTATGTGGATATATTGAAGCAACATCTCATGACATCAGTCAGGAAGTTAAAGTTGGTCGCAATTGGGTCTTCCAAATGGACAATGACCCCAAGCATACTTCCGAAGTTGTGGCAAAATGGCTTAAGGACAACAAAGTCAAGGTACTGGAGTGGCCATCACAAAGCCCTGACCTCAATCACAGAGAACATTTGTGGACAGAACTGAAAAAGCAAGGAGGCCTACAAACCTGACTCAGTTACACCAGCTCTGTCAGGAGGCCTACAAACCTGACTCAGTTACACCAGCTCTGTCAGGAGGCCTACAAACCTGACTCAGTTACACCAGCTCTGTCAGGAGGCCTACAAACCTGACTCAGTTACACCAGCTCTGTCAGGAGGCCTACAAACCTAACTCAGTTACACCAGCTCTGTCAGGAGGAATGGGACAAAATTCACCCAACTTATTGTGGGAAGCTTGTGGAAGGCTACCCAAAACATTTGACCCAAGTTAAACAATTTAAAAGCAATGCTACCAAATACTAATTGAGTGTATGTAAACTTCTGACCCACTGGGAATGTGATGAAAGAAATAAAAGCTGAAATAAATATTTTTTTCTACTATTATTCTGACATGTCACATTCTTAAAATAAAGTGTTGATCCTAACTGACCTGAGACAGAATTTTAGGATTAAATGTCAGGAATTGACAATTAAGTGAAAACTGAGTTTAAATGTATTTGGATAAGGTGTATGTAAACTTCTGACTTCAACTGTGTATATATATATATATGGGTTTTTTGCATGCTTCTCAACAAATTACAATACTTGTTTGGACCAACCTGTTGTACAAAGTTATATGGTTGTACAGTACAGTGTTAGACATTGTGAATTATTGTAGACGTTACATTAATAATCTAACGATGATAAAAATCGTTTTTAGAATATTCTTGAAACTATCAGGGTTACATAACTCTGTCAATCTGGTAAATAGTCCAGTTTTTGCTAATTTAGCTCCTTGAAAATATTGTTAAGGCCACTTACCAGCTAGCATATGTGGTTGGTGGAACATACATTTTTGGTTTCCCATTGGTTCTGGGAATGAAGCCATACATTTTCTGACCGATAAAACTGAGTTTTTGTCATGTTTTGAGAGCAGAATTGAACATTTCCTCTGTTCAGGGAGAGCTCGTTTTTAGGTTGCAGGGAGGTTCTGAGAACGATTTACTATGGTTCCAGGGAGGTTCTGAGAACGATTTACTTAGGTTCCAGGGAGGCTCTGAGAACGTTTTAGTATGCTCCAGGGAGGTTCTGAGAACGTTTTACTCTTGTTATCTGAAAGGTAACAACACAATAAAAATGGTACGAGAAAATCCAAAGCAAAACCAACTGGAATTTTTTGGAGAGACCATCTTCTTAGAAATGCAAGAGTACGGTCATATTGAAAATGAGCTCCCTGGATGCAATTCCCATGGCTTCCACAGGGTGTCAGCAGTCTATGTTCAAGGTTTCAGGCTTGTAACTTCAAAAACAAATAAGAAATATCTGTTTTAGCAGAAGGACACAGTCTTGGATATTCGTTTTTGTGTGTGACATGACGACATTACGCACCTGCTAAAATGCGTTTCCTATTGAACATACTTCTTTCCATAAGAAATTGTATAGTTTGATTACATTTTAGGGCATCTGAGGAGTGAATAGAACTGCATTTTGACTTGTTGAAACAAAGTTAAGGGGTAGATGTTCGGATTCCTATCTTTGTAAGTTGAATGAGTGGATTGCTCAAATCGAGGGCGCCAACCAAACTGACATTTTGGGATATAAAGAAGGATTTTATCTAACAAAACAACACTACATGTTATAGTTGGGACCCTTTGGATGACAAATCAGAGGAAGATTTTCAAAAAAGTAAATTAATATTTCATTGTTATTTGTGAATATATGAAACCTGTGATGGTGGAAAAATATTTTGATGTGGGGTGCCATCCTCAAACAATTGCATGGCAGGTTTTCGCTGTAATAGCTACAGTAAATCGGACAGAGCAATTAGATTAACAAGAATTTAGGCTTTCATCCGATATAAGACACTTGCGCGCCCTTCAGTTTCACCGGAAGTTGTCTCGCTAGTAGGACCCGAACACTCCCATTCCAAACCAGTTGGAGAACGTTTCTAGAATATTACCAAAATTGAAATTAAATGTTAAATTGAACATTTAGGAAACGTTCTGTTAATATAATGAAATACCAAGAAAATAATGTTATTTTGTCAAGTTCCTTAAATGTGCTGAGAATGTTCCAAAGCCAAGCACCTATCCTGCACCATTCCCAGAACGCTGACGGGAAGGTTGTTTGTAAAATAACCATAGGACGACCACACTCTCACCAAGCTCTAAGAAACATAAGGTTCTCAGAACGTTATGTGCTAGCTGGGATTTGACATTTCAATGTGACAGGAACCTTATCAGCACCTCACAACTTGTTTATTTACACACCAAAACACACATGACTCAGAGCCATTGTTTTGGTAGAGAGTTATGATCCTCCAGGAACAATCTCCAGAACTTATCTCCTCTATTGCAGTCTGTAATTTATCTCCTCTTCTGAAGAGCTACACATCCCTGATCATGGCTTTAATACGCACTGATAATAGCTGTAGATTAGAGATATAATGACACGTCTATCATTACATCTTCCTCAAATCTCTCACACGCGTGCGTGCACACACACAGACACACACCTTTTTAATTTCACTAACTGATAGTGATCATACAGAAGAGCTTGATGAGGTGAAACCCAGTCATTAAATACTAGGAGTTTAATCTGATACATTCAGCCGTGAAAGTTGAATAAATTTAGATGAGGAGAAAACTATTAGGAGGGCTAGGATCAGGATAACATGGCAGTATATTACTGGGGAGGGCTAGGAGGAGGATAACATGGCAGTATATTACTGGGGATTTCTAGGATCAGGATAACATGGCAGTATATTACTGGGGATGGCTAGGATCAGGATAACATGGCAGCATATTACTGGGGATGGCTAGGATCAGGATAACATGGCAGTATATTACTGGGGATTTCTAGGATCAGGATAACATGGCAGTATATTACTGGGGATGGGATGGCTGTTTAAGATCAGAACTTTATCAAGATTGGGCCTACAGCTGCTGTTAAATCATTACCACTCTAACAGAAACAGGTACATTGACTCCTGTCATCTATGAAATCCTTAGTGGTGGCATGCTCCATAACATGTAGACGGGATCACAGATGTCAGTTCATTGTAGCGGGAAATTACTTTTGAGAAAACGACGGCCCAGCGGTTTAGAGCATTGGGCCAGTAACTGAAAGGTTGTTGGTGAGAAGCCATGAGCCAACTAGTTTAAAAATCTGTTGATGTGCAAGGCACTTGCACCCTAATTGTGCCTGTAATTCACTCTGGATAAGAGCATCTGTTAAATGTCTAAAATGTAAACCATTTATGATGTTAAGCTTATGATTCAGGAACCCAGTAGATGGCGACATTTAACCATTGAAATAGGACTAGACGTGGAGTCTCCCGAACTCTACTTTGCTTTTACGTTAATGACGACCATTTCGGGACAAACAACAGTTTCGCTGTCACTCACTTGTTGTAGAGGACGATGTCTGGGACCCAGATGAGTTCAGATGGGACTCTGATGGACGTGACGTTGTCGTAGTCAGACGGTCTCCAGCGTAGCTTGTAGTCATTCCACTCCTAAGAGGAGAACACACACAAGGAGACGAGAGGTTGTTCAGGTCCTCAAGGTCTCATCAGAAAGAGCCTATTAACCCTTTAACAAACCAATTACAGTAATTCATACTGAAAACCCCTCAGTCACACACATGCTACAGTATTTAAACTGAATGTACTGAAACACCTCAGTCACAAACATGCTACAGTAAACATTCTGAATGTACTGAAAACATCTCAGCCACACACATGCTACATACAGTGGGGCAAAAAAGTATTTAGTCAGCCACCAATTGTGCAAGTTCTCCCACTTAAAAAGATGAGAGAGGCCTGTAATTTTCATCATAGGTACACTTCAACTATGACAGACAAAATGAGAAAAAAATCCAGAAAATCACATTGTAGGATTTTTTATGAATTTATTTGCAAATTATGGTGGAAAATAAGTATTTGGTCAATAACAAAAGTTTATCTCAATACTTTGTTATATACCCTTTGTTGGCAATGACAGAGGTCAAACGTTTTCTGTAAGTCTTCACAAGGTTTTCACACACTATTGCTGGTATTTTGGCCCATTCCTCCATGCAGATCTCCTCTAGAGCAGTGATGTTTTGGGGCTGTTGCTGGGCAACACAGACTTTCAACTCCCTTCAAAGATTTTCTATGGGGTTGAGAGACTGGAGACTGGCTAGGCCACTCCAGGACCTTGAAATGCTTCTTACGAAGCCACTCCTTCGTTGCCCAGGCGGTGTGTTTGGGATCATTGTCATGCTGAAAGACCCAGCCACGTTTCATCTTCAATGCCCTTGCTGATGGAAGGTTTTCACTCAAAATCTCACGATACATGGCCCCATTCATTCTTTCCTTTACACGGATCAGTCGTCCTGGTCCCTTTGCAGATAAACAGCCCCAAAGCATGATGTTTCCACCCCCATGTTTCACAGTAGGTATGATGTTCTTTGGATGCAACTCAGCATTCTTTGTCCTCCAAACACGACAAGTTGAGTTTTTACCAAAAAGTTATATTTTGGTTTCATCTGACCATATGACATTCTCCCAATCTTCTTCTGGATCATCCAAATGCTCTCTAGCAAACTTCAGATGGGCCTGGACATGTACTGGCTTAAGCAGGGGGACACGTCTGGCACTGCAGGATTTGAGTCCCTGGCGGCGTAGTGTGTTACTGATGGTAGGCTTTGTTACTTTGGTCCCAGCTCTCTACAGGTCATTCACTAGGTCCCCCCGTGTGGTTCTGGATTTTTTGCTCACCGTTCTTGTGATCATTTTGACCCCATGGGGTGAGATCTTGCGCGGAGCCCCAGATCAAGGGAGATTATCAGTGGTCTTGTATGTCTTCCATTTCCTAATAATTGCTCCCACAGTTGATTTCTTCAAACCAAGCTGCTTACCTATTGCAGATTCAGTCTTCCCAGCCTGGTGCAGGTCTACAATTTTGTTTCTGGTGTCCTTTGACAGCTCTTTGGTCTTGGCCATAGTGGAGTTTGGAGTGTGACTGTTTGAGGTTGTGGACAGGTGTCTTTTATACTGATAACAAGTTCAAACAGGTGCCATTAATACAGGTGGAGCGAGTGGACGAGTGGAGGACAGAGGAGCCTCTTAAAGAAGAAGTTACAGGTCTGTGAGAGCCAGAATTCTTGCTTGTTTGTAGGTGACCAAATACTTATTTTCCCACCATAATTTGCAAATAAATTCATAAAAAATCCTACAACGTGATTTTCTGGATTTTTTTCTTCTCATTTTGTCTGTCATAGTTGAAGTGTACCTATGATGAAAATTATAGGCCTCTCTCATCTTTTTAAGTGGGAGAACTTGCACAATTGGTGGCTGACTAAATACTTTTTTGCCCCACTGTATATGCAGGGTGTCCTCTAGGCAAAATCCTAGAGGAAACTCTCCATCATCATGCGCAGTACAAGACTAGAGACTCGATTTGTTTTACTTTAACAATAAACTACCTACTTAGATAATAAAAGTTTACAGTAGTTTTCCTATTCATATCTGGATCCTGGGACGCAGTTAGCGTTGGGACCGCTGATATACGTTCTGGGATCCTTTTCTCAAACAAGATGGTACTACATTGGCGAAGCAGCTAGCCTAGCTACTAGCTATCAGGCTAGGCAACCTGATCTACTACTGCTGGACACCAAGCATGCTAACCGGTTAGCCCTTGATGCTAGGACCGCATTTCTATTTATCTCGGGTTTTAGGACTACCGATTTCCAGAGTTTTCTACTGCCAGCTTCTCTCATTTCACGGAGTGAATAGCGGGCTCGTCCTACTATTAGTACTGTCATGCCTCTGAAAAAAAAGATGAGGATCACATCTCTGCTGGGCAGGTAGGTGAACTCTTGCAGAAGCAGAACGTATTCCATGAGGAAATTCTACTTCAGCAGGAAAATAACTTTAAAAGCTTCATACAAATGACCATGGAGTCGACCAACAAACGTCTGGACGACCTGACTGAAGATGTACAAGACATTAAAACAAGCCTTCTGTTCATACAGAAGGATGTGGATGTGTTGAAGACCACACAGGATACACTTCCCAGAAACGGTTCCTCTATGTGGAATTAATTCACCACAGTCAGGGAGGGCCTCCAGAACATGTCTGGGAAGGCAGAATGAAATCACCACAGTCAGGGAGGGCCTCCATAACATGTCTGGGAAGGCAGAATGAAATCACCACAGTCAGGGAGGGCCTCCAGAACATGTCTGGGAAGGCCGAATGACATCACCACAGTCAGGGAGGGCCTCCAGAACATGTCTGGGAAGGCCGAATGACATGACCACAGTCAGGGAGGGCCTCCAGAACATGTCTGGGAAGGCAGAATGAAATCACCACAGTCAGGGAGGGCCTCCAGAACATGTCTGGGAAGGCCGAATGACATCACCACAGTCAGGGAGGGCCTCCAGAACATGTCTGGGAAGGCCGAATGACATCACCACAGTCAGGGAGGGCCTCCAGAACATGTCTGGGAAGGCAGAATGAAATCACCACAGTCAGGGAGGGCCTCCAGAACATGTCTGGGAAGGCTGATTACCTGGATGGGCAATCGAGGATAAATAATATTGTAATAGATGGTATCCAGGAGAGCCGAAGTGAGACATGGGCTGAATCAGAGGACAAGGTTCAAAAACTGTCTCCTGAGGAGCTACAATTGGATCAACAGGTTGAGCTGGAACGTGCTCACAGGTCTGGGGACCAGGGGGCACTGGTGGTGCCAATGTTGGTGCCAATGTTGGTGCCAATGTTGGTGCCAATGGTGGTGCCAATGTTGGTGCCAATGGTGGTGCCAATGTTGGTGCCAATGGAACCAGACTCAGGCCAAATGTAGTGAAATTCTTCAGGTTCCTCAATAAGCTTGCAGTCCTTGAAAAAAGCCAAATGCCTTAAAAAGAGATTAAAGGGTCCTTCATCTTCATCAATGAGGATTTCTCTGATTCAGTCCGTCAAAGAAGAAAGGAACTAATAGCAGCTATGAAGGCTGCAAGAGAACGAGGTGACATAGCATACCTGAGGTATGACAAACTGATTGTTCACCCTCCCTCCCATGGAGTTAGGAGGAGCGACAGACACAAGTCATTCCAGCCACACACACACACACACACACACACTGACTGAGTATTCTCTCTCTCAGAATCCAACTACTGATTCATGTTTGGACATATAAATCTACTAAAGAAAGGTCTGTTAGTTGCTCCCTTAAAATATATGCAGTTTAAAGGAACAAAATTCATGAAATAGGCTGTCTAGTGCAGTCAAACAATATTCATGTATTGGCAATATCAGAGACTCACTTAAACTCTTCCTTTGAGGATGCTGAGATCTCTATACATGGATATAATTTGTTCAAGTTGGGACAGAAATAGATATGGGGGTTGGAGTTGCAGTTTACATCCAGAACCACATTCTAGTAAAACAACGTCAGGATTGAATGTTGAATGGATTACAGGCGCTACGGGTGGAGTTTCGTTGATCACATTTGAAACCTATACTAGTTGATTGCTGCTATAGGCCACCTAGTGCTGATGTGAAATATCTTGATGTAATTTGCTAGATGTTGGATAAGGTATCATCTAACAATAGGCAAATATATTTTGGGGAGATATGAATACTGATTATTTTTTTATTTTTTTTACACCAACTGTCCAATGAGAAAGAAACTTATTTCAGTTGCCATGCAACCTGACCCAAGTTTTGACCAACCAGAACGTTCACTAATAAGTCTGGTATTACATCATCAATTTGTATCAATCACATTCTTACTAACATGGCTGAACGTTGTTCTAAAGCTGTATCAGTGGCACCAGGTTACAGTGATCATAACCTGGTTGAACTCACTAGGAGCACTACAATACTAAAGGCTGGCTCTAAGGTAATTTACCACAGGTCCTATAGAGGGTTCAATCAGGACTCACTCACTAGGAATACTAAAATACCAAAGGCTGGCTCTAAGGTAATTTACCATAGGTCCTATAGAGGGTTCAATCAGGACTCACTCACTAGGAATACTAAAATACCAAAGGCTGGCTCTAAGGTAATTTACCACAGGTCCTATAGAGGGTTCAATCAGGACTCACTCACTAGGAATACTAAAATACCAAAGACTGGCTCTAAGGTAATCTACCACAGGTCCTATAGAGGGTTCAATCAGGACTCTTTTGTGGATGAGATTAAGAATGTGCAATGGTTAGAAGTGTGTAGTAAGGATGATCCTGAAATGCCACTAAGTTTGTTTATGAACTTATTTATGAGTATACCTGATAAGCATGCCCCTTTATGAAGTTATTAATGAGTATAGCTGATAAACACGCCCCTTTATGAAGTTATTAATGAGTATAGCTGATAAACACGCCCCTTTATGAAGTTATTAATGAGTATAGCTGATAAACACGCCCCTTTATGAAGTTATTAATGAGTATAGCTGATAAACACGCCCCTTTAAGAAGTTATTTATGAGTACAGCTGATAAGCACGCCCCTTTCAGAAAATGCACTGTGAGGTCAAATGGTGCCCCCATGGATTGATGATGAGCTGAGAAATGTAATGATTCAGCGTTATAATGTCAGAAAGATAGCAGATAAATCTGGCAATCTGTTTTGCTAAGCAAAGTTATTGTAAATTAAGAAATCTTGTGACCATGACAAACAAAAAAAAGAAGGAGGGATTCTATCAGCGCAAAATTGATGAAGTGAAGGCTGATGGGAAAAGACTGTGGAGAATGTTGAACACTATTATGGGTAGGAATTCAAACATACCTGCCTGTTTTGTTGAATCAGAGGGTATATTTATTACAAAACCACATGACATTGCAAACTAATTAATATTTTACTGGCAAAGTGGACAAGTTGAGGAATGCTATGATTCCAACTGATGGCTCCATGTGATATACCCTTATAAAAGATTGTATCATGAAGGAGAGGCAATGCAGGTTTGAATTTCATCAAGTAGAAAGGGAAGAGGTAGAAAGGACGCTGTTGTTTCTTTCGGATGACAAGTCACCTGGTACAGATAATCTTGACGCCGAATTGTTTAGAGTTACAGCTAACCAAATATCAGCCCCAATCTCTCATATTTGTAATAAGTGCTTGATGTATGGGGTGGGCCCAGAAGTCTGGAAGGAGTCAAAGGTTATTCCACTACCTAAGGATTAAAAAATCTGCATTCAATGGTCCTAATAGTTGTCCTATAAGCTTGCTGCCTGTGTTAAGTAAATTATATCTGTACAAATCTAGGATTATTTCTCATGTAATGGTCTGATAACGGGTTTCCAGCATGCATACAAAGAAGGGCATCCTACGAGTACGGCCTTAGCACAAATGACAGATGATTGGTTAATGAGTATGGATGACAGGAAGTTAGTTGGTGCAGTGTGGCTTTTAATGTAGTTGATCATAAACTGTTACTAGGTAAACTCAAATGTTATAGTTTTATGTCTGCAGCTCTATCATGGATGGAAGCTATCTATCCAGGAGAAGGCAAAACGTTTTATTTAATGGCATCTTTTCAAACAATAAAGATATAAACTGTGGTGTTCCTCAAGGAAGCTGCCTAGGCCCCCTTCTATACTAATTATTTACCTTCAGTAATGAACAGGAGTGGTCATGTATGCTAATGACTACAATGTACAGCGCAGCATCAGAATGTAATGAGCTAACAGATGTACTGAGCAGTGAACTAAGAATGGTGTCTGAGTGGGTTGATATCAACAAATTGGTGTTGAACATTTCTAAAACTAAGTGTGTTGTATTTGGTTCAAGATATATGCTTGAATTTGTCGATGAATAGAACGCATATAGAGCAAGTGAAAAAAACGAAACTACTAGGCATCATGTTGGACGCAGTTTTATCATGGTCAGAACAGATAGATAATATTGTTATTAAAAATCTCTTAAGGATCCGCCCCTTTTTTTTCAATTTTCCGCCTAAAATGTCATACCCAAATCTAACTGCCTTTAGCTCAGGAACTGAAGCAAGGATATGCATTTTCTTGATACCATTTGAAAGGAAACACTTTGAAGTTTGTGGAAATGCGAAAGGAATGTAGGAGAATATAACACATTAGATCTAGTGAAAGATAATACAAAGAAAAAACCAACTGTTATTTTGTATTTTTTTGTACCATCATCTTTGAAATACAAGAGAAAGACCATAATATATTATTCCAGCCCTGGTGCAATATAGATTTTGACCACTAGACGGCAGCAGTGTATGTGCAAAGTTTTAGACTGATCCAATTAACCATTGCATTTCTGTTCAAAATGTTGTTCAAAAGACTTCCCAAATGTGCCTAATTTGTTTATTAATAACTTTTCATGTTCAAAATGGTGTACTCTCCTCAAAGAATAGCATGGTATTCTTTCACTGTAATATCTACTGTAAATTGGACAGTGCAGTTAGATTAACAAGAATGTAAGCTTTCTGCCACCCCTGGTCCTATCACACTTAGAGTACTGTCCAGTTATATAGTCAATCCCTGTTTCTATCACACTTAGAGTACTGTCCAGTTAAATGGTCAATCCCTGGTCCTATCACACTTAGAGTACTGTCCAGTTATATGGTCAATCCCTGGTCCTATCACACTTAGAGTACTGTCCAGTTATATGGTCAATCCCTGGTCCTATCATACTTAGAGTACTATCCAGTTATATAGTCGATCCCTGTTTCTATCACACTTAGAGTACTGTCCAGTTATATGGTCAATTCCTGGTCCTATCACACTTAGAGTACTGTCCAGTTATATGGTCAATCCCTGGTCCTATCACACTTAGAGTACTGTCCAGTTATATGGTCAATCCCTGGTCCTATCACACTTAGAGTACTGTCCAGTTATATGGTCAATCCCTGGTCCTATCACACTTAGAGTACTGTCCAGTTATATGGTCAATCCCTGGTCCTATCACACTTAGAGTACTGTCCAGTTATATGGTCAATCCCTGGTCCTATCACACTTAGAGTACTGTCCAGTTATATGGTCAATCCCTGGTCCTATCACACTTAGAGTACTGTCCAGTTATATGGTCAATCCCTGGTCCTATCACACTTAGAGTACTGTCCAGTTATATGGTCAATCCCTGGTCCTATCACACTTAGAGTACGGTCTGGTTATGTAGTCAATCCCTGGTCCTATCACACTTAGAGTACTGTCTGGTTATATAGTCAATCCCTGGTCCTATCACACTTAGAGTACTGTCCAGTTATATGGTCAATCCCTGGTCCTATCACACTTAGAGTACTGTCTGGTTATATAGTCAATCCCTGGTCCTATCACACTTAGAGTACTGTCCAGTTATATGGTCAATCCCTGGTCCTATCACACTTAGAGTACTGTCTGGTTATGTAGTCAATCCCTGGTCCTATCACACTTAGAGTACTGTCTGGTTATATAGTCAATCCCTGGTCCTATCACACTTAGAGTACTGTCCAGTTATATGGTCAATCCCTGGTCCTATCACACTTAGAGTACTGTCTGGTTATATAGTCAATCCCTGGTCCTATCACACTTAGAGTACTGTCCAGTTATATGGTCAATCCCTGGTCCTATCACACTTAGAGTACTGTCTGGTTATGTAGTCAATCCCTGGTCCTATCACACTTAGAGTACTGTCTGGAAATATAGTCAATCCCTGGTCCTATCACACTTAGAGTACTGTCCAGTTATATGGTCATCTGCAGCAAAGAAAAAGCTCCAAATGGCTCAAAACAGGGCTGCCAGATTAGCTCTTCATTGCTCTATCCGTATGCATATTATTCTAATGCATCAGATTATGTCATGGCTTCACGTTATAAACAAATTACTATCCAGTCTTATGATTTTCTTTAGGAATGTTATATTTAAAATAAAATAACATTTTCAGGCCAGTTAGTACATACCAGCAACACGCATAACCACCAAACCAGACAAACAAATTCAGGGTAGCTAAAACAACCCAAGCCAAGGACAAATCACCTTAAATTTACAGTTTTAATTAGAGCCGTAGCTGAATGGCACTCTTTAGAAATCGGATGGGGCCACAGTGTCTCCTGACCCCTCCTGTTTCAGCCTCCAGTATTTATGCTGCAGTAGTTTATGTGTCGGGGGGCTAGGGTCAGTTTGTTATATCTGGAGTCCTTCTCCTGTCCTTTTCGCTGTCCTGTGTGAATTTATGTGTGCTTTCTCTAATTCTCTCTTTCTCTCTTTCTTTCTCTCTCTCGGAGGACCTGAGCCCTAGGACCATGCCCCAGGACTACCTGACATGATGACTCCTTGCTGTCCCCAGTCCACCTGGCCGTGCTGCTGCTCCAGTTTCAACTGTTCTGCCTTATTATTATTCGACCATGCTGGTCATTTATGAACATTTGAACATCTTGGCCATGTTCTGTTATAATCTCCACCCGGCACAGCCAGAAGAGGACTGGCCACCCCACATGTGCTCTCTCTAATTCTCTCTTTCTCTCTTTCTTTCTCTCTCTCGGAAGACCTGAGCCCTAGGACCATGCCCCAGGACTACCTGACATGATGACTCCTTGCTGTCCCCAGTCCACCTGGCCGTGCTGCTGCTCCAGTTTCAACTGTTCTGCCTTATTATTATTCGACCATGCTGGTCATTTATGAACATTTGAACATCTTGGCCATGTTCTGTTATAATCTCCACCCGGCACAGCCAGAAGAGGACTGGCCACCCCACATAGCCTGGTTCCTCTCTAGGTTTCTTCCTAGATTTTGGCCTTTCTAGGGAGTTTTTCCTAGCCACCGTACTTCTACACCTGCTTTGCTTGCTGTTTGGGTTTTAGGCTGGGTTTCTGTACAGCACTTTGAGATATCAGCTGATGTACGAAGGGCTATATAAATACATTTGATTTGATTTGATATCTCTCAGACAAAAACTAAATCCACCTTCAAGAAAAAAATAAAAGAACATCTAATGTGATAGACCATATGACTGGACAGGAAATAGAAAGAACATCTAATGTGATAGACCATATGACTGGACAGGAAATAGAAAGAACATCTAATGCGATAGAACATATGACTGGACAGGAAGTAGAAAGAACATCTAATGTGATAGACCATATGACTGGACAGGAAGTAGAAAGAACATCTAATGTGATAGACCATATGACTGGACAGGAAATAGAAAGAACATCTAATGTGATAGACCATATGACTGGACAGGAAATAGAAAGAACATCTCATGTGATAGACCATATGTTTGGACAGGAAATAGAAAGAACATCTAATGTGATAGACCATATGACTGGACAGGAAATAGAAAGAACATCTAATGTGATAGACCATATGACTGGACAGGAAATAGAAAGAACATCTAATGTGATAGACCATATGACTGGACAGGAAATAGAAAGAACATCTAATGTGATAGACCATATGACTGGACTGGAAATAGAAAGAACATCTAATGTGATAGACCATATGACTGGACAGGAAGTAGAAAGAACATCTAATGTGATAGACCATATGACTGGACAGGAAATAGAAAGAACATCTAATGTGATAGACCATATGACTGGACAGGAAATAAAAAGAACATCTAATGTGATAGACCATATGACTGGACAGGAAGTAGAAAGAACATCTAACGTGATAGACCATATGACTAGACAGGAAATAGAAAGAACATCAAACGTGATAGATCATATGACTGGACAGGAAATAGAAAGAACATCTAATGTGATAGACCATATGACTGGACAGGAAATAGAAAGAACATCTAATGTGATAGACCATATGACTGGACAGGAAATAGACAGAACATCTAATGCGATAGACCATATGACTGGACAGGAAATAGAAAGAACATCTAATGTGATAGACCATATGACTGGACAGGAAGTAGAAAGAACATCTAATGTGATAGACCATATGACTGGACAGGAAATATAAATAACATCTAATGTGATAGACCATATGACTGGACAGGAAATAGAAAGAACATCTAATGTGATAGACCATGTGACTGGACAGGAAATAGAAAGAACATCTAATGTGATAGATCATATGACTGGACAGGAAATAAACAGAACATCTAATGTGATAGACCATATGACTGGACAGGAAATAGACAGAACATCTAATGTGATAGACCATGTGACTGGACAGGAAATAGAAAGAACATCTAATGTGATAGATCATATGACTGGACAGGAAATAGACAGAACATCTAATATGATAGACCATATGACTGGACAGGAAATAGAAAGAACATCTAATGTGATAGACCATATGACTGGACAGGAAATAGACAGAACATCTAATGCGATAGACCATATGACTGGACAGGAAATAGAAAAAACATCTAATGTGATAGACCATATGACTGGACAGGAAGTAGAAAGAACATCTAATGTGATAGACCATATGACTGAACAGGAAATAGAAATAACATCTAATGTGATAGACCATATGACTGGACAGGAAATAGAAAGAACATCTAATGTGATAGACCATATGACTGGACAGGAAATAGACAGAACATCTAATGTGATAGACCATGTGACTGGACAGGAAATAGAAAGAACATCTAATGTGATAGATCATATGACTGGACAGGAAATAGACAGAACATCTAATGTGATAGACCATATGACTGGACAGGAAATAGAAAGAGCATCTAATGTGATAGAATCATATGACTGAACAGGAAATAGACAGAACATCTAATGTGATAGACCAAATGACTGGACAGGAAATAGAAAGCATCAACTGAATGTTAAATGTGTTTCCTGTCAGGTATTTTAATTGGCTGTATTGTCTACTTGTTGAATGTTTGTGAAGTCTTGATTTGTGGTTGTTTGTTAACTTGTTAACTGGTGTTGGACCCCAGGAAGATTAGCTAGCGTTACGGCGTTAGCTAATGGGGATCCTAATAAAAATTACACCTACTGAATGGACTGAAACACCTCAGTCACACACATGCTATATATACTGAATGTACTGAATCACACATGCTATATATACTGAATGTACTGAATCACACATGCTATATACTGAATGGACCGAATCACACATGTGATATATACTGAATTGACTGAATCAAACATGCTATATATACTGAATGGACTGAATCAAACATGCTATATATACTGATTGGACTGAATCACATATGCTCTATATACTGAATGTACTGAATCACACATGCTATATATACTGAATGTACTGAATCAAACATGCTATATATACTGAATGGACTGAATCACATATGCTCTATATACTGAATGTACTGAATCACACATGCTATATATACTGAATGTACTGAATCACACATGCTATATACACTGCATGGACTGAATCACCTGTTTCAGCCAGACGTTGGTGGTCATCATCTGATTCTTCTCGTCCTGCAGAAAGGGAAAGAAAAAAGGTAAATGGAAAACAGAGGAGGCAAAAGACTGAGAAATACAGAGAAATACAGGGGTAGAGAGAAATGCTGTAGGTTTACACCAGGGCTCTCCAACCCTGTTCCTGGAGTGCTACTGTCCTGTAGGTTTACACCAGGGCTCTCCAACCCTGTTCCTGGAGAGCTACTGTCCTGTAGGTTTACACCAGGGCTCTCCAACCCTGTTCCTGGAGAGCTACTGTCCTGTAGGTTTACACCAGGGCTCTCCAACCCTGTTCCTGGAGAGCTACTGTCCTGTAGGTTTACACCAGGGCTCTCCAACCCTGTTCCTGGAGAGCTACTGTCCTGTAGGTTTACACCAGGGCTCTCCAACCCTGTTCCTGGAGAGCTACTGTCCTGTAGGTTTACACCAGGGCTCTCCAACCCTGTTCCTGGAGAGCTACTGTCCTGTAGGTTTACACCAGGGCTCTCCAACCCTGTTCCTGGAGAGCTACTGTCCTGTAGGTTTATACCAGGGCTCTCCAACCCTGTTCCTGGAGAGCTGCTGTCCTGTAGGTTTATACCAGGGCTTTCCAACCCTGTTCCTGGACAGCTACTGTTCTGTAGGTTTATACCAGGGCTTTCCAACCCTGTTCCTGGACAGCTACTACAGGACAGTATCTCTCCAGGAACAGGTTTGGAGAGCCCTTTCCCTACAGGAAAGTAACAGTAGAGGTTCTCATGACGTTCAAGAAAGAGACATAACATAGCCAGCAGCATTTCGCTTTAATCTCCTGATGGATGTGAAGTTGCACTCGCTCTCTCCCTCTCTTCCTGTCTCAAGGGCTGCAGTGTTCACGGAGAAACCGTGATCCAATAGGAAAGGTAGTTAAAAGTTGCCTGAAGTGATGAGGTGCAGGAGGTTGTCAAAACATTAGGAACAGTACCCTAATATTGAGTAGCACCTCGTTTTGCCCTCAGAAAAGCCTCAATTCACAGGGGCATCGACAACAAGACAACATGTTTCCACACGGATGCTGGTTTGTTCTCAGTTATCTGTTTCTGTTCGTCACTGTTTCCCTGTTTCTTCTCTTACGTTACTGTTTCTGTTTGTTTCTGTTTGTTATTGTTTCTGTTTGTTACTGTTTCTGTTTGTTACTGTTTCTGTTTGTTATTGTTTCTGTTTGTTATTGGTTCTTACTGTTTCTGTTTGTTTCTGTTTGTTATTGGTTCTTACTGTTTCTGTTTGTTTCTGTTTGTTATTGTTTCTGTTTGTTACTGTTTCTGTTTGTTACTGTTTCTGTTTGTTATTGTTTCTGTTTGTTATTGGTTCTTACTGTTTCTGTTTGTTTCTGTTTGTTATTGTTTCTGTTTGTTACTGTTTCTGTTTGTTATTGTTTCTGTTTGTTATTGGTTCTTACTGTTTCTGTTTGTTTCTGTTTGTTATTGTTTCTGTTTGTTACTGTTTCTGTTTGTTACTGTTTCTGTTTGTTACTGTTTCTGTTTGTTATTGTTTGCTATTGTTTCTGTTTGTTACTGTTTCTGTTTGTTACTGTTTCTGTTTGTTACTGTTTCTGTTTGTTTCTGTTTGTTATTGTTTCTGTTTGTTACTGTTTCTGTTTGTTATTGTTTGTTACTGTTTCTTTTTGTTACTGTTTCTGTTTCTGTTTGTTACGGTTTCTGTTTGTTACTGTTTCTGTTTGTTACTGTTTCTGTTCTCTGTTTCTGTTTCTTACTGTTTCTGTTTGTTTCTGTTTGTTACTGTTTCTGTTTGTTTCTGTTTCTCTGTTTCTGTTTCTTACTGTTTCTGTTTGTTTCTGTTTGTTTCTGTTTGTTTCTGTTTCAATGTTTCTGTTTGTTATTGTTTCTGTTTGTTACTGTTTCTGTTTATTACTGTTTCTGTTTGTTACTGTTTCTGTTTGTTACTGTTTCTGTTTGTTACTGTTTCTGTTTCTCTGTTTCTGTTTCTTACTGTTTCTGTTTGTTTCTGTTTCTCTGTTTCTGTTTCTTACTGTTTCTGTTTGTTTCTGTTTGTTTCTGTTTGTTTCTGTTTCTCTGTTTCTGTTTGTTTCTGTTTGTTTCTGTTTGTTACTGTTTCTGTTTGTTACTGTTTCTGTTTGATACTGTTTCTGTTTGTTTCTGTTTCTCTGTTTCTGTTTCTGTTTGTTTCTGTTTGTTTCTGTTTGTTTCTGTTTGTTTCTGTTTCACTGTTTCTGTTTGTTATTGTTTCTGTTTGTTACTGTTTCTGTTTATTACTGTTTCTGTTTGTTACTGTTTCTGTTTGTTATTGTTTCTGTTTGTTACTGTTTCTGTTTATTACTGTTTCTGTTTGTTACTGTTTCTCAGTTTCTGTTTGTTACTGTTTCTGTTTATTACTGTTTCTGTTTGTTACTGTTTCTGTTTATTACTGTTTCTGTTTGTTACTGTTTCTGTTTATTACTGTTTCTGTTTGTTACTGTTTCTGATTGTTACTGTTTCTGTTTGTTTCTGTTTCTGTTTGTTACTGTTTCCGTTCGTTACTGTTTCTGTTTGTTTCTGTTTCACTGTTTCTGTTTGTTACTGTTTCTGTTTGTTACTGTTTCCGTTCGTTACTGTTTCTATTTGTTACTGTTTCTGTTTGTTACTGTTTCTATTTGTTACTGTTTCTGTTTGTAACTGTTTCTGTTTGTTTATGTTTGTTACTGTTTCTGTTTCTCTATTTCTGTTTGTTTCTGTTTCTGTTTGTTACTGTTTCTCTGTTTCTGTTTGTTACTGTTTCTGTTTGTTTCTGTTTGTTTCTGATTGTTTCTGTTTCAGTGTTTCTGTTTGTTACTGTTTCCGTTCGTTACTGTTTCTATTTGTTACTGTTTCTGTTTGTTACTGTTTCTATTTGTTACTGTTTCTCTGTTTCTGTTTGTTACTGTTTCTGTTTGTTTCTGTTTGTTACTGTTTCTGTTTGTTACTGTTTCTGTTTGTTACTGTTTCTGTTTGTTTCTGTTTGTTTCTGTCTGTTATTGGTTCTTACTGTTTCTGTTTGTTTCTGTTTGTTATTGTTTCTGTTTGTTACTGTTTCTGTTTGTTACTGTTTCTGTTTGTTACTGTTTCTGTTTGTTTCTGTTTGTTACTGTTTCTGTTTGTTACTGTTTCTGTTTCTGTTTGTTACTGTTTCTGTTTGTTACTGTTTCTGTTTGTTACTGTTTCTGTTTGTTACTGTTTCTGTTTGTTACTGTTTCTGTTTCTGTTTGTTACTGTTTCTGTTTGTTTCTGTTTGTTATTGTTTCTGTTTGTTACTGTTTCTGTTTGTTACTGTTTCTGTTTGTTACTGTTTCTGTTTGTTACTGTTTCTGTTTCTGTTTGATACTGTTTCTGTTTGATACTGTTTCTGTTTGTTTCTGTTTGTTACTGTTTCTGTTTGTTACTGTTTCTGTTTGTTACTGTTTCTGTTTCTGTTTGATACTGTTTCTGTTTGATACTGTTTCTGTTTGTTTCTGTTTGTTACTGTTTCTGTTTGATACTGTTTCTGTTTGTTACTGTTTCTGTTTGTTACTGTTTCTGTTTGTTTCTGTTTCTCTGTTTCTGTTTGTTACTGTTTCTGTTTGTTTCTGTTTCTGTTTGTTTCTGTTTCTGTTTGTTTCTGTTTCTCTGTTTCTGTTTCTGTTTGTTTCTGTTTGTTTCTGTTTGTTTCTGTTTGTTTCTGTTTCACTGTTTCTGTTTTTTTATTGTTTCTGTTTGTTACTGTTTCTGTTTATTACTGTTTCTGTTTATTACTGTTTCTGTTTGTTATTGTTTCTGTTTGTTACTGTTTCTGTTTATTACTGTTTCTTTTTGTTACTGTTTCTCTGTTTCTGTTTGTTACTGTTTCTGTTTATTACTGTTTCTGTTTGTTACTGTTTCTGTTTGTTACTGTTTCTGTTTGTTATTGTTTCTGTTTGTTACTGTTTCTGTTTATTACTGTTTCTGTTTGTTACTGTTTCTGTTTATTACTGTTTCTGTTTGTTACTGTTTCTGATTGTTACTGTTTCTGTTTGTTTCTGTTTCTGTTTGTTACTGTTTCCGTTCGTTACTGTTTCTATTTGTTTCTGTTTCACTGTTTCTATTTGTTACTGTTTCTGTTTGTTACTGTTTCCGTTCGTTACTGTTTCTATTTGTTACTGTTTCTGTTTGTTACTGTTTCTGTTTGTTTCTGTTTCTCTGTTTCTGTTTGTTACTGTTTCTCTGTTTCTGTTTCTCTGTTTCTGTTTGTTACTTTTCTGTTTGTTTCTGTTTGTTTCTGATTGTTTCTGTTTCAGTGTTTCTGTTTGTTACTGTTTCTGTTTGTTACTGTTTCCGTTCGTTACTGTTTCTATTTGTTACTGTTTCTGTTTGTTACTGTTTCTATTTGTTACTGTTTCTCTGTTTCTGTGTGTTACTGTTTCTGTTTGTTTCTGTTTGTTTCTGTTTGTTTCTGTTTGTTACTGTTTCTGTTTGTTACTGTTTCTGTTTGTTACTGTTTGTTTCTGTTTCTCTGTTTCTATTTGTTACTGTTTCTCTGTTTCTGTTTGTTACTGTTTCTGTTTGTTACTGTTTCTGTTTGTAACTGTTTCTGTTTGTTTCTGTTTGTTACTGTTTGTTTCTGTTTCTCTGTTTCTATTTGTTACTGTTTCTCTGTTTCTGTTTGTTACTGTTTCTGTTTGTTTCTGTTTGTTTCTGTTTGTTACTGTTTGTTTCTGTTTGTTACTGTTTCTGTTTGTTACTGTTTCTGTTTGTTACTGTTTCTATTTGTTACTGTTTCTCTGTTTCTGTTTGTTACTGTTTCTGTTTGTTACTGTTTCTGTTTGTTACTGTTTCTGTTTGTTTCTGTTTGTTTCTGTTTCTCTGTTTCTATTTGTTACTGTTTCTCTGTTTCTGTTTGTTACTGTTTCTGTTTGTAACTGTTTCTGTTTGTTTCTGTTTGTTTCTGTTTCTCTGTTTCTATTTGTTACTGTTTCTCTGTTTCTGTTTGTTACTGTTTCTGTTTGTTTCTGTTTGTTTCTGTTTCTCTGTTTCTGTTTGTTACTGTTACTGTTTGTTACTGTTTGTTTCTTTTTGTTACTGTTTCTGTTTGTTACTGTTTCTGTTTGTTACTGTTTCTCTGTTTCTGTTTCTCTGTTTCTGTTTGTTACTGTTTCTGTTTGTTACTGTTTCTGTTTGTAACTGTTTCTGTTTGTTTCTGTTTGTTATTGTTTCTGTTTCTCTGTTTCTGTTTGTTTCTGTTTGTTACTGTTTGTTACTGTTTCTGTTTGTAACTGTTTCTGTTTGTTTCTGTTTGTTACTGTTTCTGTTTCTCTGTTTCTGTTTGTTTCTGTTTGTTACTGTTTGTTACTGTTTGTTTCTTTTTGTTACTGTTTCTGTTTGTTACTGTTTCTGTTTGTTACTGTTTCTGTTTGTTACTGTTTCTGTTTGTAACTGTTTCTGTTTGTTTCTGTTTGTTACTGTTTCTGTTTGTTATTGTTTGTGTTTGTTTCTGTTTGTTATTGTTTGTTACTGTTTCTGTTTGTTACTGTTTCTGTTTGTTACTGTTTCTGTTTGTTTCTGTTTGTTATTGTTTGTTACTGTTTCTGTTTGTTACTGTTTCTGTTTGTTTCTGTTTGTTATTGTTTGTTACTGTTTCTGTTTGTTACTGTTTCTCTGTTTCTGTTTCTCTGTTTATGTTTGTTACTGTTTCTGTTTGTTTCTGTTTGTTACTGTTTCTGTTTGTTTCTGATTGTTATTGTTTGTTACTGTTTCTGTTTGTTTCTGTTTGTTATTGTTTTTTACTGTTTCTGTTTGATACTGTTTCTGTTTCTCTGTTTCTGTTTGTTACTGTTTCTCTGTTTCTGTTTGTTACTGTTTGTGTTTGTTACTGTTTCTGTTTGTTACTGTTTCTCTGTTTCTGTTTGTTACTGTTTCTGTTTGTTACTGTTTCTGTTTGTTACTGTTTCTCTGTTTCTGTTTGTTACTGTTTCTGTTTGTTACTGTTTCTCTGTTTCTGTTTGTTACTGTTTCTGTTTGTTACTGTTTCTGTTTGTTACTGTTTCTGTTTGTTACTGTTTCTGTTTGTTACTGTTTCTGTTTGTTACTGTTTCTGTTTGTAACTGTTTCTCTGTTTCTGTTTGTTACTGTTTCTCTGTTTCTGTTTCTCTGTTTCTGTTTGTTACTGTTTCTGTTTGTTACTGTTTCTGTTTGTTACTGTTTCCCTGTTTCTGTTTGTTACTGTTTCCCTGTTTCTGTTTGTTACTGTTTCTCTGTTTCTGTTTGTTTCTGTTTCTCTGTTTCTGTTTGTTACTGTTTCTGTTTGTTACTGTTTCTGTTTGTTACTGTTTCTCTGTTTCTGTTTCTCTGTTTCTGTTTGTTACTGTTTCTGTTTGTTACTGTTTCTGTTTGTTACTGTTTCCCTGTTTCTGTTTGTTACTGTTTCTGTTTGTTACTGTTTCTGTTTGTTACTGTTTCGGTTTGTTACTGTTTCTGTTTGTTACTGTTTCTGTTTGTTACTGTTTCTGTTTGTTACTGTTTCTGTTTGTTACTGTTTCTGTTTGTTTCTGTTTGTTACTGTTTCTGTTTGTTACTATTTCTGTTCGTTACTGTTTCTGTTTGTTACTGTTTCTGTTTGTTACTATTTCTGTTCGTTACTGTTTCTGTTTGTTACTGTTTCTGTTTGTTTCTGTTTCTCTGTTTCTGTTTGTTACTGTTTCTGTTTGTTACTGTTTCGGTTTGTTTCTGTTTGTTACTGTTTCTGTTTGTTACTGTTTCTGTTTGTTACTGTTTCTGTTTGTTACTGTTTCTCTGTTTCTGTTTATTACTGTTTCTCTGTTTCTGTTTGTTTCTGTTTGTTACTGTTTCTGTTTGTTACTATTTCTGTTCGTTACTGTTTCTGTTTGTTACTGTTTCTGTTTGTTACTATTTCTGTTCGTTACTGTTTCTGTTTGTTACTGTTTCTGTTTGTTTCTGTTTCTCTGTTTCTGTTTGTTACTGTTTCTGTTTCTCTGTTTCTGTTTGTTACTGTTTCTGTTTGTTACTGTTTCTCTGTTTCTGTTTGTTACTGTTTCTGTTTATTACTGTTTCTGTTCGTTACTGTTTCTGTTTGTTACTGTTTCTCTGTTTCTGTTTGTTACTGTTTCTGTTTATTACTGTTTCTGTTCGTTACTATTTCTGTTTGTTACTGTTTCTATTTGTTACTGTTTCTGTTTGTTACTGTTTCTATTTGTTACTGTTTCTGTTTGTTACTGTTTCTGTTTGTTACTGTTTCTCTGTTTCGGTTTGTTTCTGTTTGTTACTGTTTCTGTTTGTTACTGTTTCTGTTCGTTACTGTTTCTGTTTGTTACTGTTTCTCTGTTTCTGTTTGTTACTGTTTCTGTTTATTACTGTTTCTGTTCGTTACTATTTCTGTTTGTTACTGTTTCTATTTGTTACTGTTTCTGTTTGTTACTGTTTCTATTTGTTACTGTTTCTGTTTGTTACTGTTTCTGTTTGTTAGTGTTTCTGTTTGTTATTGTTTGTTACTGTTTCTGTTTGTTACTGTTTCTGTTTCTGTTTGTTACTGTTTCTGTTTGTTACTGTTTCTGTTTGTTACTGTTTCTGTTTGTTACTGTTTCTGTTTGTTACTGTTTCTGTTTGTTACTATTTCTGTTTGTTACTGTTTCTGTTTCTGTTTGTTACTGTTTCTGTTTGTTACTGTTTCTGTTTGTTACTGTTTCTGTTTGTTACTGTTTCTGTTTGTTACTGTTTCTGTTTGTTACTATTTCTGTTTGTTACTGTTTCTGTTTGTTACTGTTTCTCTGTTTCTGTTTATTACTGTTTCTCTGTTTCTGTTTGTAACTGTTTCTCTGTTTCTGTTTGTTACTGTTTCTCTGTTTCTGTTTATTACTGTTTCTCTGTTTCTGTTTGTTACTGTTTCTCTGTTTCTGTTTATTACTGTTTCTCTGTTTCTGTTTGTAACTGTTTCTCTGTTTCTGTTTGTTACTGTTTCTCTGTTTCTGTTTATTACTGTTTCTCTGTTTCTGTTTGTTACTGTTTCTCTGTTTCTGTTTGTTACTGTTTCTCTGTTTCTGTTTATTACTGTTTCTCTGTTTCTGTTTGTTACTGTTTCTCTGTTTCTGTTTGTTACTGTTTCTCTGTTTCTGTTTGTAACTGTTTCTCTGTTTCTCTGTCCCTTTCTTCGTCTGTCCACAGGTCCTGGTCGCTACTCACCACATCAATGAGCTGTGCTATGGAGAGTCCGAACTTGACGATGACCACGTCTGAGATGTTGGGTACGGGTCTGGACCACTTGTTGTACCCGATGAAGAGCTTCTTGAAGAGCTCGTCCTCCGCATGTGAGTGGGTCTTCTCATGACAGAAAACTAAGAGGGGGGGTCAGAGAGTTCTTTATAGCAAACCATTTCTCAGGTACAATTATGCACAGATGTATTGTGCTTTAAAGAGTTTTTTCCCACTGTATTCTTTCTATTTCTAATGAATAGCGTATACAGCTAAAATAACTATTTCATACCGCCAGATTTGTAACATGCCTACTCTTATTTCAAATCCTACAAGTTGAAGGACAATACCGTTTATCAAATACAGCAAATATATGACAGGTATGGATCAGCAAATTAGTGATATGAGATTTTTTTTTAAATCTGTGTCTGTAAAAAAATGAGAGAGAGGAGAGAAATCTCCCCACTTGTAGGCCTTCCTCATTTATGAATCCATTGTCCCCTCTTTGACTTGACTGTAGTTGTTGGTACAGCTGTATGGTTGTGAGACCTTCCGTTGAAGGTTTTAATCAAATTAACTCTGAGACAGATTTGAACGAGCTGACAGACTGACTTTAAAAACAAACTGTATTAATCGCTGTCCTTTTATCGTGAGGAACTGCAGATTTATCAGAAGGAAAAAAATTATTCAGTTTTGTCCTCTGTTAAAAGTGAGTGACGCCACACACTCACACATAGTGTAAGGGGTGCGTAACTGGTGGCTGGGAGGTCAAACGCAGGAGAGCAGAACTTGGTATATAAAACTAACGGCATATAAAACAACAAGCACATGGGTACAAAACCCATAGCGCACCAGTAACACATAGCACATGGGTACAAAACCCGTAGCGCACCAGTCACACATAGCACAGAAGACCGGTGACGTCGACCGTCGAACAAGGAGAGGAACTGACTTCGGCAGAAGTCGTGACACATAGACACACTTTGCAGATGCTGTTGCTACTCTGTTTATTATGATATAGCCTGATTGCCTAGTCACTGGGCGCGTTCGAGTGGATCACTTTTATCAAGTCGGAGACCATCGTTGTTACATTATGGGTATAGAAAATGTCCGACTTGCGACAACTTGTCGATTGCATGAACTTTAATAATAAAGTGATCAAAAGGTCATGCAGGTGTTGAGGAAGTCTCCTTCAGGTCTCTCTGCAGTAGATACTCACCCACTGTACCATGCCGTCCTCTGCTGCATTGTGGGAGGAACTATGTATCAACCAATCGTTAGGGTGTTTTTGTTTGACCCACGCAACCGTGGCCAAAGAAGTGACTGAAACAGAGTTTCTGAGTTATGATCAGAGCCTTTCTGTTGGAAAACCACTACAGGGTCTTACTTTTGGCTATTGCAAGATGCAACTCCCCGAGTTCCGTCTACAGTCGGCTTAGTTAGGATTACCACTCGAACACACCCTCTGAATGACATTCTTGTTGTACCAAATGGATGGATGGATCTCTCTCTCTCTCTCTCTGTGTGTGTGTGTGTGTGTGTGTGTGTGTGTGTGTGTGTGTGTGTGTGTACGTAATCATTCAATTACACATATATTGATCTCCTCCCCAATGGCACCCTATTCCCAGTATAGAGCTATTATCCACAGGGCTCTGGTCAAAACTAGTGCACTACATAGGGAATAGTGCTCTGGTCTAAAGTAGTGCACTATATAGGGAATAGGGTTCCATTTGTGTCTGAGCTATGAGTTAATCCATCCGTCTCAGTCAGAAGGGGTTGTGGGGCCAACCTCATACACTAAGCTGCCAGCAAGCTGTCATTCAGGATGACACAGACTCTAAAACATAAACCATTTAGTGTTCTCTATTCAACTCAATGTGAATTCAGTGAATATGAACAAATATCTTCCTGAACTGACATGGCCTTATGGCATAACACCTGACTGAGTTTACTGAGTGACACCCCCGAGCTGAGCTAGACATACACTGAGTGGACAAAGCATTAAGAACACCTGCTTCTTCCATGACATAGACCGACCAGGTGAATCCAGGTGAAAGATATGATCCCCTTCAAATCATGTAGAGAAATGCTTGTCTTCCTAGCTCCAACAGTGCAGTAGTATCTAACTAAATGCTTGTGTTCCTAGCTCCAACAGTGCAGTAGTACCTAACTAAATGCTTGTCTTCCTAGCTCCAACAGTGCAGTAGTATCTAACTAAATGCTTGTGTTCCTAGCTCCAACAGTGCAGTAGTATCTAACTAAATGCTTGTGTTCCTAGCTCCAACAGTGCAGTAGTATCTAACTAAATGCTTGTCTTCCTAGCTCCAACAGTGCAGTAGTATCTAACTAAATGCTTGTGTTCCTAGCTCCAACAGTGCAGTAGTATCTAACTAAATGCTTGTCTTCCTAGCTCCAACAGTGCAGTAGTATCTAACTAAATGCTTGTCTTCCTATCTCCAACAGTGCAGTAGTGTCTAACTAAATGCTTGTCTTCCTAGCTCCAACAGTGCAGTAGTATCTAACAATTAACAACACACACACACACGCATCTAAAAGAAAAATAATGGAATCAAGAAATATATACATTTTAGGACGAAAGCTATGATCCCTTATCGATGTCACCTTGGTGTTAAATCCACTTCAATCAGTGTAGATGGAGGGGAGGAGACGGGTTAAAAAAGGATTCTTAAGGTTTGAGAAAACTGAGACATGGGATTGTGTATGTGTGCCATTCAGAGGGTGAATGGGCGAGACAAAAGATTTAAGTGCCTTTTAACATGGTATGGTAGTAGGTGCCAGGCGCACCGGTTTGTGCCAAGAACGGCAACGCTGCTGGGTATTTCATGTGCAACAGTTTCCTGTGCTCATCCAGAATGGTCCACAATCATTGGAGTCATTAAGGGGTCAGCATCCCTGTGGAATGCTTTGTAGAGTCCATGCCCCGACGAACTGAGGCTGTTCTGAGCGCAAAAAGTGTGTGTGTGTGTGTGTGTGTATTAAATCAAATCAAATGTTATTGGTCACATGCACCAAACACAACAGTTGTCGACTGAACAGTGAAATGCTTACTTACAAGCACATTCCCAACAGTTCAGCATTAAAAACTAAGACAAATGAAATAGCAACACAATAAACACAATAACAAGGCTATATACAAGGAGTACCAGTACTGAGTTCAATATCCAAGGAGTACCAGTACTGAGTCAATATCCAAGGAGTACCAGTACTGAGTTCAATATCCAAGGAGTACCAGTACTGAGTTCAATATCCAAGGAGTACCAGTACTGAGTTCAATATACAAGGAGTACCAGTACTGAGTTCAATATCCAAGGAGTACCAGTACTGAGTCAATATCCAAGGAGTACCAGTACTGAGTTCAATATCCAAGGAGTACCAGTACTGAGTCAATATCCAAGGAGTACCAGTACTGAGTCAATATCCAAGGAGTACCAGTACTGAGTCAATATCCAAGGAGTACCAGTACTGAGTTCAATATACAAGGAGTACCAGTACTGAGTTCAATATCCAAGGAGTACCAGTACTGAGTTCAATATACAAGGAGTACCAGTACTGAGTCAATATCCAAGGAGTACCAGTACTGAGTCAATATCCAAGGAGTACCAGTACTGAGTTCAATATCCAAGGAGTACCAGTACTGAGTCAATATCCAAGGAGTACCAGTACTGAGTCAATATCCAAGGAGTACCAGTACTGAGTCAATATCCAAGGAGTACCAGTACTGAGTTCAATATCCAAGGAGCACCAGTACTGAGTTCAATATCCAAGGAGTACCAGTACTGAGTTCAATATCCAAGGAGTACCAGGACTGAGTTCAATATCCAAGGAGTACCATGACTGAGTCAATATCCAAGGAGTACCAGTACTGAGTCAATATCCAAGGAGTACCAGGACTGAGTCGATATCCAAGGAGTACCAGTACTGAGTCAATATACAAGGAGTACCAGGACTGAGTTCAATATACAAGGAGTACCAGTACTGAGTCAATATACAAGGAGTACCAGGACTGAGTCAATATCCAAGGTGTATGAGGCAGTTGATGTAATACAGTACGTAGATGTGGGTGAAGGTGACTAGGCAATTAGGAAATACATTAGGAAAGTATTCAGATCTATTGACTTTTTCCCTATTTTGTTACATTACAGCCTTATTCTGAAATTGATTAAAACATTTTTTTCATCATCAATCTACACACAATACCCCATAATGGCAAAGCAAAAACACTATAATTTTTTAAAAATTTTAGCAAATTTATAAAACTAAAAAACTGAAATGACATTGACATACTGTAAGTTTTCAGACCCTTTACTCAGTACTTTGTTGAAGCACCTTTGGCAGCGATTACAGCCTCGAGTTTTCTTGGGTATGACGCTACTAGCTTGACACATCTGTATTTGGGGAGTTCTCCCATTCTTCTCTGCAGATCCTCTCAAGCTCTGTCAGGCTCTGTCATAGCTGCACAGCTATTTGCAGGTCTCTCCAGAGATGTCCGATCGGGTTCAAGTCCGGGCTCTGGCTGGGCCACTCAAGGACATTCAGAGACTTGTCCCGAAGCCACTCATGTATTGTCTTGGCTATGTACTTAGGTTCGTTGTCCTGTTGGAAGGTGAACCTTCGCCCCAGTCTGAGGGCCTGGGCTCGCTGTAGCAGGTTTTCATCAAAGATCTCTCTGTACTTTGTTCAGTAAATCTTTTGCTCGATCCTGACTAGTCTCCCAGTCCCTGCCGCTGAAAAACATCCCCACAGCATGATGCTGCCACCACCATGCTTCACCGTAGGGATGGTGCCAGGTTTCCTCCAGGCATGACGCTTGGAATTCAGGCCAAAGAGTTCAATCTTGGTTTCATCAGAGCAGAGAATCTGGTTTCTCATGACCTGAGAGTCTATTAGGTGCCTTTTGGCAAACTCCAAGCGGGCTGTCATGTGCCTTTTACTAAGAAGTGGCTTCCATCTGGCCACTCTACCATAAAGGTCTGATTGGTGGAGTGCTGCAGAGATGGTTGTCCTTCTGGAAGGTTCTGTCATCTCCACAGAGGAACTCTGGAGCTCTCTTTCAGAGTGACCATCGGGTTCTTGTTCACCTCCCTGACCAAGGCCCTTCTCCTCCAATTGTTCAGTTTTGCTATAAATGCTATAAAAATGCAAAAAACATGTTTTGGTACCCTTCCCCAGATCTCTGCCGCGACACAATCCTGTCTCGGAACTCTACGGAAAATTCCTTCGACCTCATGGCTTGGTTTTTGCTCTGACATGAACTGTCAACTGTGGGACCTTGTATAGACAGGTGTGTGCCTTTCCAAATCATGTCCAATCAATTGAAATGACCACAGGTGGACACCAATCAAGTTGTAGAAACATCTCAAGGATGATCAATGGAAACAGAATTCACTTGAGTTTAATTTCTCATAGCAAAGGGTCTGAATACTTATGTTTATGAGGTATTTCTGTTTTTTAAACTTGTTTTCCTTTTTCATTATGTATTGTGTGTAGATTGTTACATATTAAATGTGTTTAAAACAAATCTGTGTGTGTGCGGCGTGTGTGTGTGTGTGTGTGTTTTGGAGTGTCAGTGAAGTATGTGTGAGTGTGTGGATAGAGTCCAGTCAGTGTGGGTAGAGTCCAGTCAGTATGTGGGTAGAGTCCAGTCAGTGTGTGGGTAGAGTCCAGTCAGTGTGTGGGTAGAGTCCAGTCAGTGTGTGGGTAGAGTCCAGTCAGTGTGGGTAGAGTCCAGTCAGTGTGTGGGTAGAGTCCAGTCAGTGTGTGGGTAGAGTCCAGTCAGTGTGGGTAGAGTCCAGTCAGTGTGGGTAGAGTCCAGCCAGTGTGTGTGTAGAGTACAGTCAGTGTGTGGGTAGAGTCCAGTCAGTGTGGGTAGAGTCCTGTCAGTGTGTGGGTAGAGTCCAGTCAGTGTGTGGGTAGAGTCCAGTCAGTGTGTGTTGGTAGAGTCCAGTCAGTGTGTGGGTAGAGTCCAGTCAGTGTGGGTAGAGTCCAGTCAGTGTGGGTAGAGTCCAGTCAGTATGTGGGTAGAGTCCAGTCAGTGTGGGTAGAGTCCAGTCAGTGTGTGGGTAGAGTCCGGTCAGTGTGTGGGTAGAGTCCAGTCAGTGTGTGGGTAGAGTCCAGTCAGTGTGTGTTGGTAGAGTCCAGTCAGTGTGTGGGTAGAGTCCAGTCAGTGTGGGTAGAGTCCAGTCAGTGTGGGTAGAGTCCAGTCAGTGTGGGTAGAGTCCAGTCAGTGTGGGTAGAGTCCAGTCAGTGTGTGGGTAGAGTCCAGTTAGTGTGTGGGTAGAGTCCAGTCAGTCAGTGTGTGGGTAGAGTCCAGTCAGTGTGGGTAGAGTCCAGTCAGTGTGTGGGTAGAGTCCAGTCAGTGTGTGTTGGTAGAGTCCAGTCAGTGTGGGTAGAGTCCAGTCAGTGTGTGGGTAGAGTCCGGTCAGTGTGTGGGTAGAGTCCAGTCAGTGTGTGGGTAGAGTCCAGTCAGTGTGTGTTGGTAGAGTCCAGTCAGTGTGTGGGTAGAGTCCAGTCAGTGTGGGTAGAGTCCAGTCAGTGTGGGTAGAGTCCAGTCAGTGTGGGTAGAGTCCAGTCAGTATGTGGGTAGAGTCCAGTCAGTGTGGGTAGAGTCCAGTCACTGTGTGGGTAGAGTCCGGTCAGTGTGTGGGTAGAGTCCAGTCAGTGTGTGGGTAGAGTCCAGTCAGTGTGGGTAGAGTCCAGTCAGTGTGGGTAGAGTCCAGTCAGTGTGGGTAGAGTCCAGTCAGTGTGGGTAGAGTCCAGTCAGTGTGTGGGTAGAGTCCAGTTAGTGTGTGGGTAGAGTCCAGTCAGTCAGTGTGTGGGTAGAGTCCAGTCAGTGTGGGTAGAGTCCAGTCAGTGTGTGGGTAGAGTCCAGTCAGTGTGTGTTGGTAGAGTCCAGTCAGTGTGTGGGTAGAGTCCAGTCAGTGTGGGTAGAGTCCAGTCAGTGTGGGTAGAGTCCAGTCAGTGTGGGTAGAGTCCAGTCAGTGTGTGGGTAGAGTCCAGTCAGTGTGTGGGTAGAGTCCAGTTAGTGTGTGGGTAGAGTCCAGTCAGTGTGGGTAGAGTCCAGTCAGTGTGTGGGTAGAGTCCAGTCAGTGTGTGGGTAGAGTCCAGTCAGTGTGGGTAGAGTCCAGTCAGAGTGTGGGTAGAGTCCGGTCAGTGTGTGGGTAGAGTCCAGTCAGTGCGGGTAGAGTCTAGTCAGTGTGTGTTGGTAGAGTACAGTCAGTGTGTGGGTAGAGTCTAGTCAGTGTGCGGGTAGAGTCCAGTCAGTGTGGGTAGAGTCCAGTCAGTGTGTGTTGGTAGAGTCCAGTCAGTGTGGGTAGAGTCCAGTTAGTGTGGGTAGAGTCCAGTCAGTGTGTGGGTAGAGTCCAGTCAGTGTGGGTAGAGTCCAGTCAGAGTGTGGGTAGAGTCCGGTCAGTGTGTGGGTAGAGTCCAGTCAGTGCGGGTAGAGTCTAGTCAGTGTGTGTTGGTAGAGTACAGTCAGTGTGTGGGTAGAGTCTAGTCAGTGTGCGGGTAGAGTCCAGTCAGTGTGGGTAGAGTCCAGTCAGTGTGTGTTGGTAGAGTCCAGTCAGTGTGGGTAGAGTCCAGTCAGTGTGGGTAGAGTCCAGTCAGTGTGGGTAGAGTCCAGTCAGTGCGGGTAGAGTCTAGTCAGTGTGTGTTGGTAGAGTACAGTCAGTGTGTGGGTAGAGTCTAGTCAGTGTGCGGGTAGAGTCCAGTCAGTGTGGGTAGAGTCCAGTCAGTGTGTGTTGGTAGAGTCCAGTCAGTGTGGGTAGAGTCCAGTCAGTGTGGGTAGAGTCCAGTCAGTGTGGGTAGAGTCCAGTCAGTGTGTGGGTAGAGTCCAGTTAGTGTGTGGGTAGAGTCCAGTCAGTCAGTGTGTGGGTAGAGTCCAGTCAGTGTGGGTAGAGTCCAGTCAGTGTGTGGGTAGAGTCCAGTCAGTGTGTGTTGGTAGAGTCCAGTCAGTGTGGGTAGAGTCCAGTCAGTGTGGGTAGAGTCCAGTCAGTGTGTGGGTAGAGTCCAGTCAGTGTGTGGGTAGAGTCCAGTTAGTGTGTGGGTAGAGTCCAGTCAGTCAGTGTGTGGGTAGAGTCCAGTCAGTGTGGGTAGAGTCCAGTCAGTGTGTGGGTAGAGTCCAGTCAGTATGTGGGTAGAGTCCAGTTAGTGTGTGGGTAGAGTCCAGTCAGTCAGTGTGTGGGTAGAGTCCAGTCAGTGTTTGGGTAGAGTCCAGTCAGTGTGCATAAAGAGTCAGTGCAAAACAAGATAAATAAGTCATTAAAAGGGGGTCAATGTTAATTGTCAGGGTAACCACTTGATTAACTGTTCAGCAGTCTTAGTTGACGATCCCTGTTCTACTATAATGGAGTACTGGAAGTGATAGTTGACGATCCCTGGTCTACTATAATGGAGTACTGGAAGTGATAGTTGACGATCCCTGGTCTACTAATAGGGAGTACTGGAAGTTATAGTTGATGATCCCTGGTCTACTATTATGGAGTATGGGAAGTGATAGTTGATGATCCCTGGTCTACTATTATGGAGTACTGGAAGTGATAGTTGATGATCCCTGGTCTACTATTATGGAGTACTGGAAGTGATAATTGATGATCCCTGGTCTACTATAATGGAGTACTGGAAGTGATAGTTAATGATCCCTGGTCTACTATAATGAAGGTGTAGTAGCAGTAGTAATGGTCTGATTCTGGTGAATCACATTGCATCACATCACACTTTAATTACGTGCACACTTGAAGCTCCGCTGTGATTGCGCGTTTGTCCGTCCGGTCTGGAGTAGGACCAGCAGGAGGCAGAGACTAGCGGAGACAAGATGCACGGGGTTGACAAAAAGCCCTCGAGCGCTGGAGATCAAAGTGCCACCTGTCAATGGAGACAAGAGAGGAGAAGAGATGACACCTCCATTCCTCCTCAGGCTTGGATATTTTGGGATCTTGGACACTGCCCAAATAGCTTGGTAAGTTGTGTAGTACCAGGGCCCGGACAGTTCAAGTTGTGTAGCATCAGGGCCCGGACAGTTCAAGGTGTGTAGCATCAGGGCCCTGACAGTTCAAGGTGTGTAGCATCAGGGCCCGGACAGTTCAAGTTGTGTAGCATCAGGGCCCGGACAGTTCAAGTTGTGTAGCATCAGGGCCCGGAGAGTTCAAGTTGTGTAGCATCAGGGCCCGGAGAGTTCAAGGTGTGTAGCATCAGGGCCTGGAGAGTTCAAGGTGTGTGGCATCAGGGCCTGGAGAGTTCAAGGTGTGTAGCATCAGGGGCCGGACAGTTCAAGGTCTGTAGTACCAGGGGCAGGACAGTTCAAGGTGTGTAGTACCAGGGGCCGGACAGTTCAAGGTGTTTACTACCTAGGGGCCAGACAGTTAATGTGTGATGTTTCAGAAAGTACCCCAGAGTGCCTCCCTGCCTGAACGAGTCAGCAACTTCTCCGGCCAAATATGCTCTTCAAATGCAATCACATTTTATTTGTCACATGCTTCGTAAAACAACAGGTGTAGACTAACAGTGAAATGCTTTCTTTTAATTATATTATGTGTTTTATTTTTACCCTTTTTTCTCCCCAGTTCTCGGGGGAATCCAATTGGTAGTTACAGTCTTGTCTCGTTGCTGCAACTCCAGTACGGACTCGGGAGAGGCAAAGGTCGAGAGCCGTGGGTCCCCCGAAACACAACCCAGCCAAGCCGCACTGCTTTTTGACACAATGCCCATCCAACCCGGAAGCCAGCTGCACCAATGAGTCGGAGGAAACACCGTTCACCTGGCGACCGTGTCGGCGTGCATTGCGCCTAGCTCGCCACAGGAGTCGCTAGTGCGTGATGGGACAAGAACATCCCTGCCGGGCAAACCTTCCCCTAACGCGGACGACGCTGGGCCAATTGTGCACCACCCCATAGGCCTCCCGGTTGCGGCCGGCTGCGACAGAGCCTGGACACGAACCAGTATATCTAGTGGCACAGCTAGCACTACGATGCAGTGCCTTAGACCACTGCGCCACTCGGGAGTGAAATGCTTTCTTACGGCCCGAGGTAATAACTAGGCTATGTACACATGGTACCAGTACTGAGGTAATAACTCGGCTATGTACACATGGTACCAGTACTGAGGTAATAACTAGGCTATGTACACATGGTACCAGTACTGAGGTAATAACTAGGCTATGTACACATGGTACCAGTACTGAGGTAATAACTAGGCTATGTACACATGGTACCAGTACTGAGGTAATAACTAGGCTATGTACACATGGTACCAGTACTGAGGTAATAACTAGGCTATGTACACATGGTACCAGTACTGAGGTAATAACTAGGCTATGTACACATGGTACCAGTACTGTGTTGATGTGCAGCAGTATGAGGTAATAACTTGGCTATGTACACATGGTACCAGTACTGAGTCGATGTGCAGCAGCACGAGGTAATAGAGGTAGATGCAGGGCCTTCAGACAGTATTCACACCCCTTGACTTTTTCCACATTTTGTTGTGTTACAGCTTGAATTTAAAATGGATTAACTGGCCTACACCTAATACCACATAATGTGCAAGTGGAATTATGTTTTCAATATGTATTCAACCCCTTTTGTTGTAGCAAACTAACAATTTCACATAATAAGTTGCATGGACTCTGTGTGTAATAATAGTGATTAACATGATCTTTTGAATGACTACCTCATCTCTGTACCCCAAAACATTACAATTATCTGTAAGGTCCCTCCGACGAGCTGTGAATATCAAACGCAGATTCAACCACAAAGATAAGGGAGGTTTTCCCAATGCCTCCAATACCCATATACCTATTAGTAGATGGCTAAAAAAAACAGACATTGAATATCCCTTTGAACATGATGAAGTTATTAATTACACTTTGGATGGTGTATCAATACACCCAGTGACTACAAACATACAGGCGTCCTTCTTCAGTCGCTGGAGAGGAAGGTGTAACAGCGCAGGGAATTCACCATAAAGTCCAAAACAGTTACAGAGTTTAATGGCTGTGATAAGAAAAAACTGAGGATGGATCGACAACATTGTAGTTACTCCACAATACTAACCTTATTGACAGAGTGAAAAGAAGGAAGCCTGTAAATATATATTTTTTTAATATTCCAAAACATGCATCCTGTTTGCAATAAGGAACTAAAGTAGAACTGCAAAACATGTGGCAAAGAAATTAACTGTTTTTCCTGAATAGAGAGCATTATGTTTTGGGGGAAATCCAACACAACACATTGTACAACTCTCCATATTTTCAAGCATGGTGGTGGCTGCATCATGTTATAGGTATGCTTGTCATCAGCAAGGACTAGGGAGCTTTTAAGGATAAACTGAAACGGAATAGAGCTAAGCACTGTCAAAATCCTAGATGAAAACCTGGTTCAGTCTTCTTTCCACCAGACACTGGGATTCACCTTTCAGCAGGACAATGACCTAAAACACAAGGCCAAATCTACACTGAAGTTGACTACCAAGATGACATTGAATGTTCCTGAGTGGCCAAGTTACTGTGTTGATTTACATCAGCTTGAAAATCTATGGCAAGACATGAAAATGGCTGTTTGTAGCAATGATCAACAACCAATTTAACAGAGCTTGAATAATAAAAAAATCTAATAATTGCCAAATATTGTACAATCCAGGTGTGCAAAGCTCTTAGAGACTTACCCAGAAACACCCACAGCTCTTAGAGACTGACCCAGAAAGACTCACAGCTCTTAGAGACTTACCCAGAAAGACTTGCAGCTCTTAGAGACTTACCCAGAAAGACTTACAGCTCTTAGAGACTTACCCAGAAAGACTCACAGCTCTTAGAGACTTACCCAGAAAGACTCAGAGCTCTTAGAGACTGACCCAGAAAGACTCATAGCTCTCAGAGACTTACCCAGAAAGACTCACAGCTCTTAGAGACTGACCCAGAAAGACTCACAGCTCTTAGAGACTTACCCAGAAAGACTCACAGCTCTTAGAGACTGACCCAGAAGAACTCACAGCTCTTAGAGACTGACCCAGAAAGACTCACAGCTCTTAGAGACTTACCCAGAAAGACTCACAGCTCTTAGAGACTGAGCCAGAAAGACTCACAGCTCTTAGAGACTGACCCAGAAAGACTCACAGCTCTTAGAGACTTACCCAGAAAGACTCACAGCTCTTAGAGACTGACCCAGAAAGACTCATAGCTTTCAGAGACTTTCCCAGAAAGACTCACAGCTCTTAGAGACTGACCCAGAAAGACTCACAGCTCTTAGAGACTTACCCAGAAAGACTCACAGCTCTTAGAGACTGAGCCAGAAAGACTCACAGCTCTTAGAGACTGACCCAGAAAGACTCACAGCTCTCAGAGACTTACCCAGAAAGACTCACAGCTCTTAGAGACTTACCCAGAAAGACTCACAGCTCTTAGAGACTTACCCAGAAAGACTCACAGCTCTTCGAGACTTACCCAGAAAGACTCACAGCTCTTAGAGACTTACCCAGAAAGACTCACAGCTGTAATATCTGCCTAAGGTGATACTAACATGAATTGACTCAGGAAGTTGAATATTTATGCAAATGAGATACTTGCCATTTTCTCATTTCATTCAAAATAAATTAGCAAACATTTCTCAAAAACATGTTTTAAGTTTGTCATTATGGGGTATTGTGATGTCATTATGGGGTATTGTGATGTCATTATGGGGTATTGTGATGTCATTATGGGGTATTGTGTGTAGATGGATGAAAAAAAAATGTTTTTATCAATTTTGAATTCAGGCTGTAACACAATGTGGAATAAGTCAAGGGGTATGAATAGTTTCTGAAGGCCCTGTATAACCTATAGGCAGGTGTAAAGTGACTAGGCAACATGATAGATAATAAACAGTAGCAGCAGCGTATGTGATGAGTCAAAAACACTCCATGCAGATAGTTAAATAGTTAGACAAATAGCTACCAGGACTAACTATTTATCTGTGACGTACTAGGCCATACGCACTATCCTCTGTATTGCCTTGCGGTCAGCTGCAGAACGTTTAAAGCTCTGAGGGCGTGACAAATCTTTTCAGCCTTCTGAGGGAGAAGAGGCGTTGTCGTGCCCTCTTCACGACTGTGTTGGTGAGTGTGGACCATGATAATTCCTTAGTGGTGTGGACACAGGAACTTGAAGCTCTCAACCTGCTCCACTGCAGCCCTGTCGATATCAATGGGGGTGTGCTCGGCCATCCGTTTCCTGTAGTCCACAATCAGCTCCTTTGTCTCGCTGACGTTGAGGGAGAGGCTGTTGTCATGGCACCACACTTCTAGGTCACTGACCTTCTCCCTATAGGCTGTCTCATCATTGTTGGTGATCAGGCCACTATGGTGTTGAATGCCGAGCTGTAATCAATGAACAGCATTCTCACCTTGGTGTTGCTCTTGAAAGAATTCAGCTGACAGCTTTTCTTCTCCTCCACTTTGAAGGTCACAAGACACAGCAGCCTATCTGCCACATGTAGAGTAATGTGGAGGTGTTAAACTGTAGCCCGTAAAAGCTTTAACGATATAAATAAAAACAATTGAATGAATGAGGGAAAAAACGTGTGAAATGTGGTGCTAATGGCATTTAATGAGGCTACTGGAAGTACAAGAGCCCGAGTCAGTTTAGATTCCAAACAGCAGGAAATTATGGAGGAGGTGTGAAAATCCAAAATAGTTCGAGTGGTTTAAGAATACATCAACTGCCCTGAGAGAGAGCACCGGTTGTGGTAGGTAGGCAATTTGGTAACATCAATAAACGGTCATATTGACAATGAATTGATTGATAAATAAACGGATACATTTACAATGGCATGCCTGCAATATCAGGCTATAGGCTTGGGTACAAGCAATGATTTCACACCTTTGGTTCAAGTAAAGAACAGCGACGACATGAATTCTCCGTTTCTCTTAAATTGTCTTCAGACTCACCTTATCATACCGTCAGAAGGTAAGTCTTAGCCAAAAATAATAAATAATAAAAACGAACTTACTTGACTTACATAAGAAGAAACAACAGAGTATAGCGGTCCTTGCTGAGAACAGGTGGTTGAATAATCCACGTTCCATATTTCACCCTGGTGAATTATCTTTTCTACTTCTCGCCAAAGCTTCTAGCTTCTTTCTACTTTAAAAAATCTAAAAAATTATCTGCTCTTCTCGGGGGGGAAAAAAAGCATTGATGTTCTTATTTGATTATATCCTCTCCAGAAAGGTTATCTTGAAACTATGGGGACGTGGTGAGAAATCGGCTTCCGTGTCAATTCTTGAGATGATCCTCTCCTCCTGTGTCATCTTCCCGAGTGGAAGCCCTGCTTCACTTCAGATATCTCATACAGGCGCTTCATGGGCGGGGAGAGAGTGACGTTTACTTCACCTGCTGTGCTGTACCCTTTAAGAGACGAACATATATTAAACTTGATTAAATCACTTTTAAGGCTGTAGTTTCCGAAATGATATGTCTCTGTCCTCACCGCCGTGTTCTGTGTAGCAGCTGTATCCAAATGCGCTAGGAGGTAAATAAGAAAAAAATAAGCGCTGTCCTTCTCATCGTGCTGAAATACAAGAGGCGCTTCGTTAAATGAACACCTATTTTATAAAGTTTTTTTAAGATAACTGGAGACTTTTTTTCCCGATATTATTAAAGGTTTTACGTGGCATGAGGTTAACAAAAATAATGCTTTGATAGTAGACCAATCTCACATTCTCACCACGACGCTCGCTTGATTTACTCATGGAAGGAGACAATTAACCAGAACAGTTACGCACGGCTTTTAAACTTAAACACATTTCTAAGTAGAGCGAAATATTTGGACTTCCATTTTCACGTCGATATGACAGTGTACATATGCAGAAGTTCAATTCCATTGTCATTTCCAGTTAAAGCGATTTTTTCTTCTGTTTCACCATGAACTCTACGAGCTCCTCTGGGAGGAGGAAATGTGAGGCACCGACTGACTGCGTCTACCCCCCCGACCATCTCTCTCTTTTTCCTCTCTCTCTCTCTCTCTCTCTCCCTCTCTCCTTCCCTGACTTAGTATATCATATGGTAAGGGAGAAGGGACTATAATGCGACTGTCTCCATAAAGCCATGGTGTTTTTATAAAACAGGTGCTTACAATCAAAGAACAAGTAAATAGTGTTAAACCGGAGGCAATTCAAATCTCATTGCAGAATTTCGCCTAACTGTCTACATTTAAACGGAAGTCAATTAGGTTGTTGTACATGGTGAGCCAGGCAGTTGTGATGATATATTGTAAAGTCTAGACCAAAAAAAAAAAAAATCGTTCTGTTTCACCTTGACAAACTACGAGCTCCTCTGGGAGGAAAACACGGCTTGACTGTGTCTACTCCCGTCTAGACCTAATAACTTTAAAAGGGCTGACATGTAGTGGATAAATTAGTTGATTGATAGTAAAGGGGTGGACTCACAGCTGAGAAAAGTGCATATGGCTATGAGTTAGTTGTTACTGCAAGAGACATCTAGAGGGCAGAGCAAGTGAATAAATAAAAGATATTGTGCATACTTAGTCTTAGATACTTTATTTTCACAGCTGGATTAAACAAAACAAATATAACAAATTTATAGACACATACTTAATGGATACACTATAACTTTATAATTTCATAATTACTAATATATAATTTCAGAATTACTAATATATAATTTCAGAATTACTAATATATAATTTCAGAATTCCCCCTCCCAGTCACTGCTGTGACTGACCTCAGACCAGAGCTGTGTACCAGAGCTATTCCCTATATAGTGTATCACTTTTGACCAGAGCCACAGGGCTGTACATAGGCCTGTGTGTTTCTAACCCCTTCAACAGGACAGGAAGGAGATTAATTCTCATGTCGTCCCTTTAAACTATTAAAGGGATGGAGTCAATGTAACAAACACACTGGCCTCCCCTGCATGTCACAATTCTGTGTTTCCTTTACCACATTCCGACTGTAACCATACAAAGTCCCATCACTCTCTTACAGCATTATCCCCTGGAACAATAAACAACATCATCCCCTGGAACCATACACAACATCATCCACCGGAAACATACACAACATCATCCCCTGGAACCATACACAACATCATCACCTGGAAATATGTACAGCATTATCCCCTGGAACAATACACAACATTATCACCTGGAAAAATATACAACATTATCCCCTGGAAATATGTACAGCATTATCCCCTGGAACAATACACAACATTATCACCTGGAAATATATACAACATTATCCCCTGGAACCATACACAACATCATCAACTGGAAATATATACAACATTATCCCCTGGAACCATACACAACATTATCCCAAAGGAACCATAAACAACATTCTCCCCTGGAACCATACACAACATTATCCCAGTGGAAGCATATGCAACATTATCCCAGTGGAACCATACACAACATTATCCCCTGGAACCATACGTAATATTATCCCCTGGAACCATATACAACATTATCCCCTGGAACAATACACAGCATTATCCCCTGGAACAATACACAACATTATCCCATGGGACCATACACAACATCATCCCCTGGAACCATACACAACATTATCCCCTGGAACAATACACAGCATTATCCACTGGAACAATACACACCATTATCCCCTGGAACCATACACAACATCCTCCCCTGGAACCATACACAACATCATCCCCTGGAACCATACACAACATCATCCCCTGGAACCATACACAACATTATCCCCTGGAACAATGCACATCATTATCCCCTGGAACAATACACAACATTATCCCTTGGAACCATACCCAACATTATCCCTGGAACCATACACAACATTATCCCCTGGAACCATACACAACATCATCCCCTGGAACCATACACAACATCGTCCCCTGGAACAATACACAGCATTATCCCCTGGAACAATACACAACATTATCCCCTGGAACCATACACAACATCATCCCCTGGAACCATACACAACATTATCCACTGGAACAATACACAGCATTATCCCCTGGAACCATACACCACATTATCCCCGGAACCATACACAACATTATCCCCTGGAACCATACACAACATCATCCCCTGGAACCATACACAACATCATCCCCTGGAACAATACACAACACCATCCCCTCGAACCATACACAACATTATTACATGGGAACATGCACAACATTATCCCCTGGAACCATACATAACATCATCCCCTGGAACCATACATAACATCATACCCTGGAACCATACACAACATTATCACATGGGAACATGCACAACATTATCCCCTGGAACCATACACAGCATTATCCCCCGGAACCATACACAACATTACCTCCTGGGACCATATACAACATTATACCCTGGGACCATACACAACATTATCCCCTGGAACTGTACACACCATTATCCCGTGGAACCATACACAACATTATCCCCTGGAACCATACACAACATCATCACCTGGAAATATATACAACATTATCCCCTGGAACCATACACAACATTATCCCCTGGAACCATACACAACATCATCCCAGTGGAACCATACACAACATTATTCCATGGAACCATACACAACATCATCCCCTGGAACCATACACAACATTATCCCAAAGGAACCATACACCACATTATCCCCTGGAACCATACACAACATCATCCCAGTGGAACCATACACAACATTATTCCATGGAACCATACACAACATCATCCCCTGGAACCATACACAACATTATCCCAGTGGAACCATAGACAACATTATCCCAGTGGAACCATAGACAACATTACCCCCTGGAACCATACACAACATTCTCCCATAACTGTCACTCTCTGACCTTAGTATTCTTTGTTTTCTTTGTTATTTTGGTTAAGTCAGGGTGTGACATGGGTGGTGTATGTGTTTTAAGCTTGTCTAGGGGCTTTGTATGTTGATGGGGGTGTATCCTATCTAGGTGTTTTTGTACGTCTATGGTTGCCTAGATTGGTTCTCAATTAGAGGCAGCTATAGTTGTCTCTGATTGGGAACCATATTTAGGCAGCCATATTCTGTGGGAATTTTGTGGGTGATTGTTCCAGTGTTCCAGTGTTTAGTGTTCACGTTACGGGACTGTTTCGTCTTCGTTCCTTTCGTCGGTTTGTTGTTTTTTGTTCAGTGTTTAAGTATTCCCATTTAAATATGTATTTTCATCATGCTGCACCGTGGTTCTCCTCTCTTTCACCTGAAGACAATCGTTACAAAGACATTATCCCAGTGGAACCATACACAACATTATCCCAGTGGAACCACTGGGATAATGTTGCGATAATGTTTTCTTAACTCACAACATTACACGGCATTATCCCCATGGAACCATACACAACATTATCCCCCTGGAACCATACACAACATTATCCCAGTGGAACCATGCTGTCACGCCCTGGACTTAGAGAGCCTGTTTATTTCTCTATTTGGTTAGGTCAGAGTGTGATTTGGGTGGGCATTCTAGTTTTCTATTTCTTTGTTGGCCGGGTATGGTTCCCAGTCAGAGGCAGCTGTCTATCGTTGTCTCTGATTGGGAATCATACTTAGGCAGCCTGTTTTCCACCTGAGTTTGTGGGATCTTGTTTTTGCACAGTAGCTGTATAGCCCTTTTTGTTGTTTTTTGGTCTTCATTTTAAATGAAGAAGATGTACACTTTCCACGCTGCGCTTTGGTCTCATTACGACGACGTACGTAAAAAATACAAAACATTATCCCAGTGGAACCACAGACGACATTACCCCCTGGAACCATACACAACATTATCCCAGTGGAACCATAGACAACATTATCCCAGTGGAACCACAGACAACATTACCCCCTGGAACCATACACAACATTATCCCAGTGGAACCATAGACCACATTACCCCAGTGGAACCATAGACCACATTACCCCCTGGAACCATACACAATATTATCCCAGTGGAATCATAGACAACATTACCCCCGGGAACCATACACAGCATTATCCCAGTGGAACCATCGACAGCATTACCCCCGGGAACCATACACAATATTATCCCAGTGGAACCATAGACAACATTACCCCCGGGAACCATACACAACATTATCCCAGTGGAACCATAGACAACATTACCCCCGGGAACCATACACAACATTATCCCAGTGGAACCATAGACAACATTACCCCCGGGAACCATACACAACATTATCCCAGTGGAACCATACACAACATTATCCCAGTGGAACTTCACAACTGTCTTGGTGTGTTTGGACCTTGATGTGGACACCACGGAACTTGAAACTCTCGACCAGCTGCACTTCAGCCCGCCTGTTCGGCCCTCCTTTTCCTGTAGTCCACGATGAGATCCTTTGTCTTGCTCCAGGGCCTCCTCCCCTGTACTCTTCAGCCCGTCGATGTTAATGGGGGCCTGTTCGGCCCTCCTTTTCCTGTAGTCCACGATAAGATCCTTTGTCTTGCTCCAGGGCCTCCTCCCCTGTACTCTTCAGCCCGTCGATGTTAATGGGGGCCTGTTCGGCCCTCCTTTTCCTGTAGTCCACGATAAGATCCTTTGTCTTGCTCCAGGGCCTCCTCCCCTGTACTCTTCAGCCCGTCGATGTTAATGGGGGCCTGTTCGGCCCTCCTTTTCCTGTAGTCCACGATAAGATCCTTTGTCTTGCTCACATTGAGGGAGAAGTTGTTGTCCTGGCACCACACCGCAGGAGGGGACTACGCAACACCCATGGGGGGCCCTAGTGTTGAGGATCAGTGTGGTGGATGTGTTGTTGCCTACCCTTACCACCTGGGGGGCGGCCTGTCAGGAAGTCCAGGATCTATTTGCAGAGGGAAGTATTTAGTCCCAGGGTCTTTAGCTTAGTGATGAGCTTTGTGGGCACTATGGTGTTGAACGCTGAGCTGTAGTCAATGAAAAGTATTTTCACATCGGTGTCCCTTTTGTTTCCAAGTGGGAAAGGGCAGTGTAGAGTGCGATTGAGATTGTGTCACCTGTGGGACCTGTTTGGGTGGTATGCGAATATGAAGGGTTCTAGGGTTTCCGGCATGATGGTGTTGATGTGAGCCATGACCAACCTTTCAAAGCACTTCATGGCTACCGACGTGAGTGCTAAGGGGCGGTTATCATTTAGGCAGGTTACCTTCGCTTTCTTGGAAACAGGAACTATGGTGGTCTGTTTGAAACATGAAGGTATAACAGACTCGGTCAGGGAGAGGTTGAAAATGTCAGTGAAGACACTTGCCAGTTGGTCCGTGCAAGCTTTGAGCACACTTCCTGGTAATCCATCTGGTCCCGCAGCTTTGTGAATGTTGACCTATTTAAATGTCTTGCTCACATCGGCTATGGAGACTGTGATCACACAGTCGTCCAGAACAGCTGGTGCTCTCATGCATGCTTCAGTGTTGCTTGCCTCGAAGCGGGCATAAAGGAATTTAGCTCGTCTGGTAGGCTCGCATCACTGGGCAGCTCACGTCTGGGTTTCCCTTTGTAGTCCATAATCATTTTCAAGCCCTGCCACATCCGACGACTGTCAGATCCGGTGTAGTAGGTTTCAATCTTAGTCCTGCAGTGACGTTTTGCCTGTTTGATAATTTGTCTGAGGGCATTGCGGGATTTCTTATAAATGTCTGGATTAGTGCCCAGCTCCTTGAAATCGGCAGCTCTAGCCTTTAGCTCGGTGCAGATGTTGCCTTTTGGGATACAGTGGGGCAAAAAAGTATTTAGTCAGCCACCAATTGTGCAAGTTCTCCCACTTTAAAAGATGAGAGAGGCCTGTAATTTTCATCATAGGTACACTTCAACTATGACAGACAAAATGAGAAAAAAAACAGAAAATCACATTGTAGGATTTTTTATGAATTTATTTGCAAATTATGGTGGAAAATAAGTATTTGGTCAATAACAAAAGTTTATCTCAATACTTTGTTGTATACCCTTTGTTGGCAATGACAGAGGTCAAACATTTTCTGTAAGTCTTCACACACTGTTGCTGGTATTTTGGCCCATTCCTCCATGCAGATCTCCTCTAGAGCAGTGATGTTTTCATGACATTGCCCACAAGAACGCGCTGCCACCTTCCTGTTCAAGTGATCATAGTACAAAAAGGTGAGTCCAAAAATGTATTGTATGCTGCCGCAGAAATTATGTAAAATGCCTGTGAGATACTGTAGCTTAGAAAGTAATACTAAGTGTATTTTGCGTAGTAAGCTGTTAGTAGCCCATGTACCTCACCGTAGTAATTTAGTCCCTTTCCCCCTCATAACTTAGCATACTATTCCGACTTGGTGGTGCACATGTAGCCTATAGCCTGTTTTAGAGAAATGTCATCATTGAATATTGTAGGAGCTTTCATTGTCTGCCTATATGCCCCCTTTATTTATCCTATGGTTCTGACTTGGTGTCCAGGAAGAACACTGTAAGACTGGCCCATGTTCTGAATGATGTCGCTGTACATTTCAAAAGTGCTGAACAAACAGTTATATTGACTACGTCCGTCTTAGCTTGCTCATTAATGTCTTAATCGAAATTATGGATTGCTTCTTATCCGCTTGTCATCCCCTTATGCCATAGTTTGTACATCTCAATTGTCAGTAGAAACTGCATTTGTTTAAGCAAGTCAGTCATATCAGCTATGTTTTATTAAAAGGCAGTAAATGAGGCTGAATGAACTGTTTCGCTGCCAGACAAGGCTCTGCTGATAGCCAGGTATATTGGTGGTAAGGATTCACTCCATGGTGCTGAAAAGAAAGCTCTGCTGTTGGGACAGTTTTATGTAGGCCCTAACAGTTTGAGGGCACTGTTTGTCACCATTATTGTTTAGTGGATTTGCTGGCATGAATCAAAAAAATAAAATATTGAGTTTGCCCCACCAAGATGTACATGATAAACTCGCCACTGCAGACATACCATATTACTCTGGCTAGCCAGAGCTGCCAACAACTATGACAGAAACAGAGCTTGTGTCACAAATAGCACCCTATTCCTTTAATAGTGCACTACTGTTGACCAGTAACCATAAGGCTTTGGTCAAAAGTGGTGCACTATGTAGAGAATTGGGTGCCATTTGTGACGGGCACAGAGTTATCCTCCTTGCCTGATTGGCTAACGCATCACAATCATGAGACGTAAACATTTTGTGTCAGTTACACAAATCAAACTTGTTCCAAGAATAATCGCAAACTGGGTGGAAAATCTGGTTTGAAATACAGTACTTATTATCACATAATTAATTATACACTGCAAGGCACTTCTAACAAATCTATTTTTGACATTGTTGTAAAAAATGAAATGATTATGCTTTTGGCTATGATAACGTTTAGTCACACGATAGCTACTACAGTGACTGACCATGAAAAAAATCTGTGGTTCAAAAAAAAAATCTGGATAAATTCTGTACCAATTATTCCATAGCTCTGTCAGCCCACTCACTGTTCACTTATAGTACACAGAGCAGAAAGAACATTCCTGTCGAGGTTTCTGTTTAGTACAGTCCTTATACAGTGTCTTGCGAAAGTATTCGGCCCCCTTGAACTTTGCGACCTTTTGCCACATTTCAGGCTTCAAACATAAAGATATAAAATTGTATTTTTTTGTGAAGAATCAACAAGTGGGACACAATCATGAAGTGGAACAACATTTATTGGATATTTCAAACTTTAACAAATCAAAAACTGAAAAATTGGGCGTGCAAAATTATTCAGCCCCTTTACTTTCAGTGCAGCAAACTCTCTCCAGAAGTTCAGTGAGGATCTCTGAATGATCCAATGTTGACCTAAATGACTAATGATGATAAATACAATCCACCTGTGTGTAATCAAGTCTCCGTATAAATGCACCTGCACTGTGATAGTCTCAGAGGTCCGTTAAAAGCACAGAGAGCATCATGAAGAACAAGGAACACACCAGGCAGGTCCGAGATACTGTTGTGAAGAAGGTTAAAGCCGGATTTGGATACAAAAAGATTTCCCAAGCTTTAAACATCCCAAGGAGCACTGTGCAAGCGATAATATTGAAATGGAAGGAGTATCAGATCACTGCAAATCTACCAAGACCTGGTCGTCCCTCTAAACTTTCAGCTCATACAAGGAGAAGACTGATCAGAGATGCAGCCAAGAGGCCCATGATCACTCTGGATGAACTGCAGAGATCTACAGCTGAGGTGGGAGACTCTGTCCATAGGACAACAATCAGTCGTATATTGCACAAATCTGGCCTTTATGGAAGAGTGGCAAGAAGAAAGCCATTTCTTAAAGATATCCATAAAAGGTCTCGTTTAAAGTTTGCCACAAGCCACCTGGGAGACACACCAAACATGTGGAAGAAGGTGCTCTGGTCAGATGAAACCAAAATTTGAACTTTTTGGCAACAATGCAAAACGTTATGTTTGGCGTAAAAGCAACATAGCTCATCACCCTGAACACACCATCCCCACTGTCAAACATGGTGGTGGCAGCATCATGGTTTTGGCCTGCTTTTCTTCAGCAGGGACAGGGAAGATGGTTAAAATTGATGGGAAGATGGATGGAGCCAAATACAGGACCATTCTGGAAGAAAACCTGATGGAGTCTGCAAAAGACCTGAGACTGGGACGGAGATTTGTCTTCCAACAAGACAATGATCCAAAACATAAAGCAAAATCTACAATGGAATGGTTCAAAAATAAACATATCCAGGTGTTAGAATGGCCAAGTCAAAGTCCAGACCTGAATCCAATCGAGAATCTGTGGAAAGAACTGAAAACTGCTGTTCACAAATGCTCTCCATCCAACCTCACTGAGCTCGAGCTGTTTTGCAAGGAGGAATGGGAAAAATGTTCAGTCTCTCGATGTGCAAAACTGATAGAGACATACCCCAAGCGACTTACAGCTGTAATCGCAGCAAAAGGTGGCGCTACAAAGTATTAACTTAAGGGGGCTGAATAATTTTGCACGCCCAATTTTTCAGTTTTTGATTTGTTAAAAAAGTTTGAAATATCCAATAAATGTCGTTCCACTTCATGATTGTGTCCCACTTGTTGTTGATTCTTCACAAAAAAAATCCAGTTATATATCTTTATGTTTGAAGCCTGAAATGTGGCAAAAGGTTGCAAAGTTCAAGGGGTCCGAATACTTTCGCAAGGCACTGTAGTACACGGAACAGAAAGACAATTAGTGTTGAGTTTTCTGTTTAGTACAGTCCTTATAGTACACGGAACAGAAAGAAAATTCCTGTCAAGGTTTCTGTTTAGTACAGTCCTTATAGTACACGGAACAGAAAGAACATTAGTGTTGAGTTTTCTGTTTAGTACAGTCTGTAACGGTCTTCTTCCTCCTCTTCTGGGGAGGAGTAGTGAGAAGGATCGGAGGACCAATGCGCAGCGTGGTAAGTGTCCATAACATTTATTTTAAGATATAAACTGAACACTATGAAAATACAAAACAATAAACGTGAACATGAACGAAACCGAAACAGTACCATGTGGCAACAAACACCCACCACTCAAAAGTGAAACCCAGGCTACCTAAGTATGATTCTCAATCAGAGACAACTAACGACACCTGCCTCTGATTGAGAACCATACTAGGCTGAACTCAAAACCCCAACATAGAAAAACACACATAGACTGCCCACCCCAACTCACGCCCTGACCATACTAAATAAAGACAAAACAAAGGAAATAAAGGTCAGAACGTGACACAGTTCTTATAGCACACGGAGCAGTAGAATCCTGCTGATCTCCAATTCAAGACAGGAGATATGTATGTATTGTTGAGAGACAGGGGATGTTGAAGGTGGCATTAGTGGCTGGACCAAAAACTAAAATCTTCTCTTTTTCAGCTGCTGCAGGGCAGAGGGAGAGAGGAAGGAGGGTGAAGGTCTCCTTAGGGCTAGATTCAATCAGATCCCCGCTAGCCAACAACCCCTACATAGTGGTTATTTTGGCAGTATCAGAGGTGGAATGCGTTAGACCTGTCAAATCCACAAGCAGCTCCTGGAATTTATTCGTAAAGCGGACATTGCCACTGGCTACATGGAGTCGCATTAAGAGCAATCCCATGCAGCCTTGTTTACCCGTTTGTACACTGGAAAGTGAGATGTAATCTACACCTCGATTAGGCATTATTTGGTTGAACGATTTTCAAGGTTTTTAGCGTCAGTATTTCTACATAGGCTACACTTTATCTTTCTGAACTTCTAACGCGAGTGGGATTGGTGTGGCTTCGTGACAAATTTCACAAGAGCAACTGCTCACCGATTTGACAGCTCCAACGCAGTTAGTTACACCTCCGACAACGTCAAGACATCAGCTATGTGGGTGTCGGCTATCGCCGGTTAACGCTTGATCTGATTGAACCACGGCTTTAGTTGCCTGGTCACAGAGCTGTTAGTGCTGCCAACTTCTATGATCAGGAGTTGGCGAGCCAGCACAAACAGATCTGGGACCAGGCTATCTTTATTAGCAATGGACCAGGCTATTTCAAGAGTCTCTCAAGAGATGTATAAAGTTTTGAATCTTTGGAGTTGGAGGCTCTGAGACGAAATATCCAGCCTCACAGCAATGTCTGCTGCTTTCTGGAGGAGGCCCTGGAGGAGGTCCTGGAGGAGGCCCTGGAGGAGGCCCTGGAGGCCCTGGGGGAGGTCCTGGAGGAGGTCCTGGAGGAGGTCCTGGAGGAGGTCCTGGAAGAGGTCCTGGAGACCCTGGGGGAGGTCCTGGAGGAGGTCCTGGAGGAGGTCCTGGAGGAGGTCCAGGAGGAGGCCCTGGGGGAGGCCCTGGAGGAGGCCCTGGGGGAGGTCCTGGAGGAGGCCCTGGAGGAGGCCCTGGAGGAGGCCCTGGAGGAGGCCATGGAAGAGGTCCAGGAGGAGGCCCTGGAGGAGGCCCTGGAGGCCCTGGGGGAGGTCCTGGGGGAGGTCCTGGAGGAGGTCCTGGAGGAGGTCCTGGAGGCCCTGGGGGAGGTCCTGTAGGAGGTCCTGGAGGAGGTCCAGGAGGAGGCCCTGGAGGAGGCCCTGGAGGCCCTGGGGGAGGTCCTGGAGGAGGTCCTGGAGGAGGCCCTGGAGGAGGCCCTGGGGGAGGCCCTGGAGGAGGCCATGGAAGAGGTCCAGGAGGTCCTGGAGGAGGCCCTGGGGGAGGCCCTGGGGGAGGTCCTGGAGGAGGTCCTAGGGGAGGTCCTGGAGGAGGTCCTGGAGGAGGTCCTGGGGGAGGCCATGGAAGAGGTCCAGGAGGAGGTCCTGGAGGAGGCCCTGGGGGAGGCCCTGGGGGAGGTCCTGGAGGAGGTCCTAGGGGAGGTCCTGGAGGAGGTCCTGGAGGAGGCCCTGGGGGAGGCCCTGGAGGAGGTCCTGGAGGAGGCCCTGGGGGAGGCCCTGGAGGAGGTCCTGGAGGAGGTCCTGGAGGAGGTCCTGGAGGAGGTCCTGGGGGAGGCCCTGGAGGATGTCCTGGAGGAGGCCCTGGGACGCCAGGGACTCCTCTTTAATTCTGTCATGCATGGAGACAAGAGAAATAGACACTGTCAGCGGGAAGGGGGAGAAGGGAGGGAGAGAAGGAGGTAGGAATGGAGCAGAGGAGGTAAGACCAGGGGACTTCTCTTTGATTCTGACCAGGAGAAAAGGAGACTAGACAAACTGGGTTAGCAGGGAGAGAGGGGAGGAAGAGAGAAGGACGGATGGAGGGGGAAGGAAGGAGAAAGTGCGATAGAGAGGAGGCGGGAGATAATAAGGCAGAGACATGCCACCTCACGGTTCTAATAATGACACACCGGGGTTATTAGGTTATTACGGTAATTAAAACCCAGAGACGTCTTGATTAGGGTTTTTATGGTAAATAAGCCCCAGATCCAGGCCACGTCTTGGTTCTGTTTGAGGACACAGTAGGGTTGTGGATGTCTGGCAACAACAGAGAGTCAGTCACTAAGGTAACGATTAATGTACCAGGAAAAACAGTTGTTGCTAAGGTGACTGTTAACAGAGCTCTGTATAAACTAATCAATGAGCTGGTAGAGGTTCCTGTCTTTCCCGTTGATTAGATCACACTAATACAGTATGTGGATGTCTCTGTTTCTGTCTGGCTACCTGGCTGTTTGTATATTCTCACGAAATGACAGGGTAAGGATGGGTAGACTTCAAGAGGGTTTTACCCTTGGTCTTGTTACGCTACGCCTGCTCTTGTGGGTGGATGTGTATCAGTTTCTTTTTAAATGGACTGATTGATCAATAGATCAATTGATTAGAGAAAACTGATTGGTTTATCTCACCCTTTACCTCTGTTTTTATAGAAATGGTTTGACTAATGTCTAGCTAACATGATTTCTCCCATGACCCAGATGCAGACACACAGGAGGCAGATGGTTGGAGTCTTACAATGTTTATTAATCCAAAGGGCTAGGCAAGAGAATGGTCATGGACAGGCAAAAAGGTCAAAACCAGTTCAGAGTCCAGGAGGTACAGAGTGGCAGGCAGGCTTGAGGTCAGGGGCAGGCAGAATGGGCAGGCAGGCTTGAGGTCAGGGCAGGCAGAATGGGCAGGCAGGCTTGAGGTCAGGGGCAGGCAGAATGGGAAGGCAGGCTTGAGGTCAGGGGCAGGAAAATGGGCAGGCAGGCTTGAGGTCAGGGACAGGCAGAATGGGCAGGCAGGCGGGGACAGAGTGGCAGGTAGGCTTGAGGTCAGGGGCAGGCAGAATGGGCAGGCAGGCTTGAGGTCAGGGGCAAGCAGAATCGTCAGGTATGCTTGAGGTCAGGGACAGGCAGAATGGTCAGGCAGGCGTATACAGAGTCCAGAAAACAGGCAAGGGTCAAACCTAGGACTAGAAAAAGGAGAATAGCAAAAAGCAGGAGAACGGGAAAAACTCTGGTTGACTTGGAAAAACATACAAGACAAACTGGCACAGAGAGACAGGAAACACAGGGATAAATACACTGGTACAGAGAGACAGGAAACACAGGGATAAATACACTGGTACAGAGAGAATGGAAACGCAGGGATAAATACACTGGTACAGAGAGACAGGAAACACAGGGATAAATACACTGGTACAGAGAGACAGGAAACACAGAGATAAATACACTGGTACAGAGAGACAGGAAACACAAGGATAAATACACTGGTACAGAGAGACAGGAAACACAGGGATAAATACACTGGTACAGAGAGACAGGAAACACAGGGATAAATACACTGGCACAGAGAGACAGGAAACACAGGGATAAATACACTGATACAGAGAGACAGGAAACACAGGGATAAATACACTGATACAGAGAGACAGGAAACACAGGGATAAATACACTGATACAGAGAGACAGGAAACACAGGGATACATACACTGGTACAGAGAGAATGGAAACACAGGCATAAATACACTGGTACAGAGAGACAGGAAACACAGGGATAAATACACTGGGGAAAATAAGACCTGGAGGGGGTGGAGACAATCACAAGGACAGGTGAAACAGATCAGGGTGTGACAGATCTGTATTTATTGAGATGTATTGACTCTTGTCTAACTAACATGGTTTCTACCATGTACTTACATCTGTATTTATTGAGATGTATTGACTCTTGTCTAACTAACATAGTTTCTACCATGTACTTACATCTGTATTTATTAACTGACTTCCCTAGGTAAATAAATGTAAACATTTTTAATGGGGTTGAGGCAAACATGTTACACCATTCAGGCCCCCGAGGGCTGGAGTTGCCCATCCCTGCTCTAGGGTCAGTGTTAATGACCTAACTAGGCTCTACAGTGAATGTGCAGATTTGAGTCTCAGCACCAGTAATATTGATGTTTCCAATATTTGTATGGATACTGTACGTTTCGGTCTCAGACCTTCATCTATCTGCATGCGGGTGTGCGGGTGTGAAGGTGTGTGGAGTTGGCTTCTGGGTGTGTGGAGTTGATTGTCTGAATCACTGCAAGCATCCCAAATGGCACCCGATTCCCTATGTAGTGCACTACTTTAGACCAGAACCCATTGGGCTACTGTGCCGTTTGGGACTCGTGCACTGACTATCAGTCCATTGCCAGCTGTCTGCTTGCCAGTAAATCAATGAAACGCTAACAAACCTGACAATCACTCTATCACTCCTGCAGAATCAACCCTTACAGTTGGTGGCTCACTTGAAAAGCTGTTAAAAAGGTCTACTCTATGACATCATCCAGCATGCAAACACACATACAGTACACAACTCTTCAAGTCTTCAGAGTAGCTTCCTCTGAACAAAAAGGGAGAATCCTAGAAATAAACTTTCAAATGTCCAATGCAGATGTTTTTTTTTACATTTATTTTTTATCTCAAAATCAAATCATTTCTCATGAACAATTAAAGGACCTTACAGTGATTGTTTTCAATTAAAATGTTCAAAAATAAACAAACAAAAAACAGTTTCTTAGCAAAGAGCCATTTTGCTAGGACTATCTGGGAGTAGTCTGAGTAGGGAGAGGACAACTGAAAACTTGATGTTATTGGCAAAGAGGTTGGGATCTCTCTCTCCTATTGGTTTATTAACTAATTAACGACTTGGTGATGTCACCATGGAAAGGCCAAAGCTCCATCCCACCAACACAGCTCAAACAGCTCTCAAACTAAAAGGGCACTATCATCATTTTCACAAAATGTTCACAAAATCTCATAAGCAAGATTGGCTTGGGGAGCAAAACATTTCAGCGGCCATCTTGAAATTTTCGAAATTGAACCTGGTGTATTCTACTATTCTTACACTTAACACTAAATTGAGAACCCGAGTGAGTCCCCCCCCAATTTTTTTTTTTTTTATGTTGGGGTCAGGGGCCCCCTAGCAGCCGGGGACCTTAAGTGATTGCTTATGCTGATTATGCCTGGATCCGGCCCTGCTTACCTCATAGTGTGGAAATATATATCATGATATTTATAAAACACAGGAAAATCTTGTTTTTGACTGCATCGAATTTGCTAAAATAAAAACAAAACTGTTTTTATGGGGTATTGTGAGTAGATTGATGAGGGAAAAAAACAATTTAATCAATTTTAGAATAAGGCTGTAATGAAACAACATTTTGAAAAAGTAAATAAGTCTGAATTCTTTCCGAATGCACTGTATTTACAAAAATATGTGGACATCAATTCAAATGAGTGGATTCGGCTATTTCAGCCACACCTGTTGCTGACAGGTGGATAAAATTGAGCACACAGCCATGCAATCTCCATAGACAAACATTGGCAGTAGAACTATCTTACTCAAGAGCTCAGTGACTTTCAACGCGGCGCCGTCATAGGATGCCACCTTTCCAACACCTCAGTTTGTAAAATGTCTGCCTTGCTAGAGCTGCCCCGGTCAACTGTAAGTGCTGTTATTGTGAAGTTGAAACATCTTGGAGCAAAAACGGCTCAGCCGCAAAGTGGTAGGCCACAGAAGCTTACAGAACGGGACGCCGAGTGCTAAAGCACATGGCACTTAAAAAACGTCTGTCTTCGGTTCCAAACTGCCTCTGGAAGCAACGTCAAGGAGTATTCGTCGGGAGTTAATGAAATGGGTTTTTATGGCCGAGCAGCCTAAGATCACCAGGTGCAATGGCAAGCGTCGGCTGGAGTGGTGTAAAACTCGCCGCCATTGGACTCTGGAAGCAGTGGAAACACGTTCTCTGGAGTGATGAATCCGTCGGATAAATCTGGGTTTGGCAGACGGCAGGAGAACGCTACCTGCCCCAATGCATAGTGCCAACTGTAAAGTTTGGTGGAGGTTTATAATAATGGTCTGGAGCTGTTTTTCATGGTTCGGCCACTTAGTTCCAGTGAAGGGAAATAACGATACAGCATACAATGACATTATAGACGATTCTATGTTTCCAAGGTTTATACGGAAATGGTTTATCAAGACTGGTGTGGAAGAACTTGACAGGCCTCAACCTCATCGAACACCTTTGGGATAAATTGGAAAACAGACTACGAGCCAGACCTAATCGACATAGTGTATATATATCACAGTATATCTATGCCATAATGTGTCTATACCATAGTGTATCAATACCATAGTGTATCAATACCATAGTGTATCAATACCATAGTGTGGGTTTACTTGATAACTACCTACACAAATAGCTAGCTAGAACAAAGTGTTAATAAGATATTAATTTAAAAGAATTAAAAGCAATACAAATACCATAGTGTATCAATACCATAGTGTGTCTATACCATAGTGTGTCTATACCATAGTGTATCAATACCATAGTGTGTCTATACCATAGTGTGTCTATACCATAGTGTGTCTATACCATAGTGTATCAATACCATAGTGTGTCTATACCATAGTGTGTCTATCTATACCATAGTGTATCAATACCATAGTGTATCTATTCCATAGTGTATCTATACCATAGTGTGTATATACCATAGTGTGTCTATACCATAGTGTGTCTATACCATAGTGTGTCTATACCATAGTGTATCAATACCATAGTGTGTCTATACCATAGTGTGTCTATACCATAGTGTGTCTATACCATAGTGTATCAATACCATAGTGTGTCTATACCATAGTGTATCAATACCATAGTGTATCTATTCCATAGTGTGTCTATACCATAGTGTATCTATACCATAGTGTGTCTATACTATAGTGTACATGCAGATGCGTAGAAGAGATGTTATTCAGTTTCTGCATCCCAAATGGCACTTTTCCCTACATAGTGCACTACTTTAGACCAGATTAATGGGTGAATACTGTGTCATTTGGGACGTAGTAGTGTGTCGGTCCTTATCGGTTACATTCTTCTTGTCATGTCTGACTAAACATTTGGGACACACACAGAGTGTCTCTACCTATCAGGCACAATGTAATTTACCATCCCCCTCTGTTAGCTGTGTGTATAAGACAATGAAATATATCTGGAGTGATATGAGCAAGTTGGCTATAACACAAAGCTGTGATGAAATTACGTAACTAATTAGCTCCTTTATTAGCTTCCTGGAGTCTTTTCGGAGTCCCAAATCGTAGCCTATTCACTACATAGTGAACTCCTTTGGACCAGAGCTATATATATATAGGGAATAGGGTGCAATTTGGGATGTAGTCAGGGGAACTAATAAGTTATCAGAGTCCGAGCTTGACTCCCAGACTCGACTGTGTCAACACTTCAACTTTCAACGAAACTAAACTAAATAAATCATTAGATTAGGCTGTACTAACAGACCTATCAGATTAAAAGATTAAAAGTTGATTCAGAAGTTTAACGATTTAAAAAAAGTATATAACAAAGCCATCTTACGGTTCTCAGGGTTGAGTACAGCAATACAATACTTGATATATTATTTAGACACACTTTGTGAAGTAATTATTTTGCCGTTAGTAACATAATGTATGAGGTTTATGTGTGTACATCAACCATTTACAGGCTCTCTGATCCAGAGAGACTTACAGGAACAATTAGGGTTAAGTGCCTTGCTCAAGGGCACTTCGAACAGAGTAGGCTGAGGGATTCGAACCAGCAACCTTTCGGTTACTGGCCCAATGCTCTTAACCGCTAGGCTACCAGCAGCTTTTCAGGAATGTGTTTTCATCAGAAAACTGTTTGATGAGATTGACTCTTCAGTCAAACTGTTCTGTCCATCTGTTTGATGAGGTTGACTCTTCAGTCAGACTGTTCTGTCCATCTGTTTGATGAGGTTGACTCTTCAGTCAAACTGTTCTGTCCATCTGTTTGATGAGGTTGACTCTTCAGTCAAACTGTTCTGTCCATCTGTTTGATGAGGTTGACTCTTCAGTCAAACTGTTCTGTCCATCTGTTTGATGAGGTTGACTCTTCAGTCAGACTGTTCTGTCCATCTGTTTGATGAGGTTGACTCTTCAGTCGGACTGTTCTGTCCATCTGTTTGATGAGGTTGACTCTCCAGTTGGACTGTTCTGTCCATCTGTTTGATGAGGTTGACTCTTTAGTCAGACTGTTCTGACCATCTGTTTGATGAGGTTGGCTCTTCAGTTGGACTGTTCTGTCCATCTGTTTGATGAGGTTGGCTCTTCAGTCAGACTGTTCTGTCCATCTGTTTGATGAGGTTGACTCTTCAGTCAGACTGTTCTGTCAATCTGTTTGATGAGGTTGACTCTTCAGTCAGACTGTTCTGTCCATCTGTTTGATGAGGTTGACTCTTCAGTCAGACTGTTCTGTCCATCTGTTTGATGAGGTTGACTCTTCAGTTGGACTGTTCTGTCCATCTGTTTGATGAGGTTGGCTCTTCAGTCAGACTGTTCTGTCCATCTGTTTGATGAGGTTGGCTCTTCAGTCAGACTGTTCTGTCCATCTGTTTGATGAGGTTGACTCTTCAGTCAGACTGTTCTGTCCATCTGTTTGATGAGGTTGACTCTTCAGTCAGACTGTTCTGTCAATCTGTTTGATGAGGTTGACTCTTCAGTCAGACTGTTCTGTCCATCTGTTTGATGAGGTTGACTCTTCAGTCGGACTGTTCTGTCCATCTGTTTGTTAAAAGGTTTTCCTCTCAACATAGATTTATGGGCCTGCTGTGGAACAGAATGCGATTTGATTAAATTAGATTGAAATGGAATATGACAGAAGACAAAAACAACAAATGAAACCACATCCTTAATGTAAAGGGGGCTTGTAAATACTGAATCCCAAATGGCACTCTATTCCCTTTATAGTGCAATATTTCAAGCATGGCCGACAGGTATCTAATCCAAAGTAGTGCACTATACAGAGAATATGATGCCATTTGTGACACACCCTAAATGTGTTGACCACAAACCACCTTCACACACACAGCCTCAATACAATTTAAATTGGATGCCTTTCATAGAGTGTGTTGCTCTCTTGTCATAGCTGCTCTCTGGTCATAGCTGCTCTCTGGTCATAGCTGCTCTCTGGTCATAGCTGCCCTCTGGTCATAGCTGCTCTCTGGTCATACCTGCTCTCTGGTCATAGCTGCTCTCTGGTCATAGCTGCTCTCCTGTCATAGCTGCTCTCTGGTCATAGCTGCTCTCTGGTCATAGCTGCTCTCTGGTCATAGCTGCTCTCCTGTCATAGCTGCTCTCTGGTCATAGCTAATCTCCTGTCATAGCTGCTCTCTGGTCATAGCTGCTCTCTGGTCATAGCTGCTCTCTGGTCATAGCTGCCCTCTGGTCATAGCTGCTCTCTGGTCATAGCTGCTCTCTGGTCATAGCTGCTCCCTGGTCATAGCTGCTCTCTGGTCATAGCTGCTCTCTTGTCATAGCTGCTCTCTGTGCATAGCTGCTCTCTTATCATAGCTGCTCTCTGGTCATAGCTGCTCTCTGGTCATAGCTGCTCTCTGGTCATAGCTGCTCTCTGGTCTCTAGATTTCCTAGTGTTGATCTCTAACTCTGCGCTAGATTTTCTAGGGTAGCTCTCTCTATCTGGTCTCTGGATTTCCTAGTGTTGATCTCTCTCTCTGGTCTCTACATTTCCTAGTGTTGCTCTCTCTCTCTCTCTGGTCTCTACATTTCCTAGCATTGCTCTTTCTCTCTGCTCTCTAGATTTCCCAATGTTGCTCTCTCTCTGGTCTCTAGATATTCTAGTGTTGATCGCTCTCTCTGGCCTCTAGATTTCAAAGTGTTGCTCTCTCTCTCTCTCGTCTGTAGATGCCCGAGTGTTGCCCTCTCTCTCTGGTCTCTATATTTCCTAGTGTTGCTCCCTCTCTCTGGTCTCTAGTTTTCCTAGTGTTGCTCTCACTCTCTGGTCACTATATTTCCTAGTGTTGATCTCTCTGGTCTCTAGATGTCATAGTGTTGCTCCCTCTCTGGTCTCTAGATACCATAGTGTTGCTCTCTCTTTGGTCTCTACATTTAACAGTGTTGCTCTCTCTGGTCTCAAGATTTCCTAGTTTTGCTCTCTCTGGTCTCTAGATTTCCTAGTGTTGCTCTCTCTCTGGTCTCTAGATTTCCTAGTGTTGCTCTCTCTCTCTGGCTTCGAGATTTCCTAGTGTTGCTCTCTCTCTCTGGTCTCTAGACTTCCTTGTGTTGCTCTCTCTCTCTGGTCTCTAGATTTCCTAGTGTTGATCTCTCGCTCTCTCTGGTCTCTAGATTTACTAATGTTGCTCTCTCTCTCTCTGCCTTGTCTCTAGATTTCCTAGTGTTGATCTCTCTCTCTCTCTGGTCTCTAGATTTACTAATGTTGCTCTCTCTCTCTCTGCCTTGTCTCTAGATTTCCTAGTTTTGCTCTCTCTCCCTGGTCTCTACATTTCCTAGTGTTACTCTCTCTCTCCCTGGTCTCTACATTTCATAGTGTTGCTCTCTCTCTGGTCTCTACATTTTACAGCATTGCGCTGGCCTAGAAGGCCAGCATCGCCTAGTTGCCTCTTCACTCTTGACATTGAGACTTGTGTTTTGCAGATACTATGTAATGAAACTGCCAGTTGATGACTTGTGAGGAGTCTGTTTATCAAACTAGGCACTCTAATGTATTTTTCCTCTTGCCCAGTTGTGCACCGGGGCCTCCCACTGTTCTGTGAAGGGAGTAGTACAAAGCGCTGTACGAGATCTTCAGTTTCTTGGAAATTTCTCGCATGGAATAGCCTTCATTTCTCAGAAGAAGAATAGACTGGCGAGTTATGAAAGGTCTATGTTTCTGGCAATTTTGAGCCTGTAATCGAACGCACAAATGCTGATGCTCCAGATACTCAACTAGTCTAAAGAAGGCCAGTTTTATTGCTTCAATAAATCAGGACAACAGTTTTCAGCTGTGCTAACATAATTGCAAAAGGCTTTTCTAATGATCAATTAGCCTTTGAAAATGATAAACTTGAATTAGCTAACACAACGTGCCATTGGATCACAGGAGTGATGGTTGTTGATAATGGGCCTCTGTACACCTATGTAGATATTCCATTAAAAATCAGCCGTTTCCAGCTACAATAGTCATTTACAACATTAACAATGTCTACACTGTATTTCTGATCAATTTGATGTTATTTAATTGGACAAAAAAAAATCCTTTCCTTTCAAAAACAAGGACATTTCTAAGTGACCCCAAACTTTAGAACGGTAATGTAAGTATTAAGACCCAGCACCTTTGGCAGAGATTACATCCTTGAGTATTTTGGGGTACAAGTTTGATACACCTGTTTGCTTCTCACATACTTCTCACATACTTCTCTGAAGATCCTCTCAATCCTCTCAGTTTGGAAGTGTCACTGCACAGCTATTTTCAGGTCTCTCTAGAGATGTTCGATCGGGTTCAAGTCTGGGTTCTGGCTGGGCCACTCAAGGACATTCAGAGACTTGTCCCAAAGCCACTCCTGCATTTTCTTGGCTGTGTGCTTAGGGTTGTTGTCCTGTTGGAAGGTGAACCTTCGCCCTCGACTGAGGTCCTGCGCGCTCTGGAGCAGGTTTTCACCAAGGATCTCTCTGTACTTTGTTCCGTTCATCTTTTCCTCGATCCTGACAAGTCTCCCCGTCCTTGCCACTGAAAAACATCTGATGCTGCCACCACCATGCTTCACCGTAGGGATGGTGCCAGGTTTTCTCCAGACGTGACGCTTGGAATTCAGGCCAAAGAGTTCCATCTTGGTTTCATCAGACCAGAGAATCTTGTTTCTCATGACCTGAGAGTCTATTAGGTGCCTTTTGGAAAACTCCAAGTGGGCTGTCATGTGCCTTTTCCTGAAGAGTGGCTTCCGTCTGGCCACTCTACCATAAAGGCCTGATTGGTGGAATGTTGCAGAGATGGTTTTCCAGTGCAACTTTGGAGCTCTGTCAGAGTGACCATCGGGTTCTTCCTGAACAAGGACCTTCTTCCCTGTTTTCTCAGTTTGACAGGGTGGTCAGCTTTAGGAAGAGTCTTTGTGGTTCCAAACTTCTTCCATTTAAGAATGATGGAGGCGAGGCGACTGTGTTCTTGGGTACCTTCAATGCTGCAGAATTCTTTGGGACACTTCCGCAGATCTGTGCCTCGACACAATCCTGTCCCAGAGCTCTACGAACAATTCCTTCAACCTAATGGCTTGGTTTTTGCTCTGACATGCACTGTCAACTGTGGGACCTTATATAGACAGGTGTGTGCCTTTCCAAATCATGTCCAATCAATTGAATTTACTACAGGTGGACTCCAATCAAGTTGTAGAAACATCTCAAAGATGATCAATGGAAACAGGATCCAACTGAGCTAAATTTTGAATCTCATAGCAAAGGGTCTGAATATTTATGTAAATAAGGTATTTTCTGTTTTTTATTTGTAATAAATTTGCACACACACACGCAAAAAAATAAAAATAATTGTTTTGTCATTATGGGTTATTGTGTGTAGATTGATGAAGACAAAAATTTATTTAAACAATTTTTAAATAAAGGCTGAAACAAAATGGTGGAAAAGGGAAGGCTTCTGAATAATTTCCGAATCCATTGTATCCTAAGTGGACCTAACAAAGCAGGACGGGCACTCTCAATGCACGCACGCACACACACACGCACACGCACACGCACACACACACACACACACACACACACACACACACACACACACACACACACACACACACACACACACACACACACACACACACAAAATGTCCCCTCACAGTTTGTGTGTACCTGCCAGCTTTTCGGTTAAAGCATATGTTTCTGTATTCTGCAACTGTCACAAGTTTGGGCCGTGGTTCTCTCCACCCTGCAGGGCTTGGTAATGATATGAGAGGGGGTCACTGTATTTTAGATGTTTCCAAAACTTAATTGCTCTTTTTTAGTTTTTATTATTAGTGGATATTGGCCTAATTGTGTCCTGCATGCATTGTTTGTAGTTTTCCTCTGGACATGTAGGAGAATCTTACAGAACTCTGCATGCAGGGTTTCAATGGGGTGTTTGTCCCATTTGATAAAATCTTGTTTTGCAAGTGGACCCCACACCTCGCTGCCATAAAGTGCAATAGGTTCAATTATGTATTAAATTCGTTTTAGCCAAATTTTAATAGGTATTTCAATTTGAATTTGTTTTTTAATGGCGTAGAATGCCCCGTGTGCTTTCTCTCTCAGCTCATTCACTGCATCATTAAGGTGTCCAGTTGAGCTTATTTTTAAACCTAATTAATTGTATTGTGTGCAGTACTCTATATATTTCGTACCAATTGAGAACTTTTGTCTAATTCCCTGAGATCTGGATCTTCTCTGGAAAATTATTTTAGTCTTTTTGGGGTTTACTGCCAGGGCCCAGGTCTGGCAGTACTGCTCTAGCAGGTCCAGGGTCTGCTGTAGGCCATGTGCTGTGGGTGACAGCAGGCATAGGTCATCTGCGAAGAGTAGGCATTTAACCTCTGAATTGTGGAGACTAACACCAGAGGCTGAGGATTTTTCTAGAATAGTGGCCAATTCGTTGATGTAAATATTGTAGAGTGCAGGGCTCAGATTGCAACCCTGCCGAAGGCCCCGCCCCTGGTTAAAGAATTCTGTTCTTTTCTTGCCAATTATAATGCTGCCAGTATACATCCTACACTTAGGATCAAATTAAACAGTTTTAATATTGCCAAATGAAATTTTGCACTAGTGAGTTTGAGCATCTCATTTAAGATGCCATCAGGTCTGCATGCTTTTTTAAATTTGAGAGCCTGAAGTTTCTTATAGAGCTCCTGGTCAGTAATTGGGGAGTCCAATGGATTTTGATTGTCCTTTATAGCTTCTTCTAATCCATTCAACTTCTCATTAATTTGGGGTCTCTCTCTCTCTCTCTCTCATTTAACAGTCTGATGGCCTGCAGATAGAAGCTGTTTCTCAGTCTCTCGGGTCCCAGCTTTGAAGCAGCTGTACTGTCTCCTTCTAGATGGTAGCGGGGTGAACAGGCCACAGCTTCAGTGGCTTGTATTACTAAGACAGACTGTGTTAACAGCATTTAAGTCTGTTACTCTACTATATGAGTTATTCAAATTCATCTACAGTGCCTTGCGAAATTATTCGGCCCCCTTGAACTTTGCGACCTTTTGCCACATTTCAGAATCAACAACAAGTGGGACACAATCATGAAGTGGAACGACATTTATTGGATATTTCAAACTTTTTTAACAAATCAAAGACTGAAAAATTGGGCGTGCAAAATTATTCAGCCCCTTTACTTTCAGTGCAGCAAACTCTCTCCAGAAGTTCAGTGAGGATCTCTGAATGATCCAATGTTGACCTAAATGACTAATGATGATAAATACAATCCACCTGTGTGTAATCAAGTCTCCGTATAAATGCACCTGCACTGTGATAGTCTCAGAGGTCTGTTAAAAGCGCAGAGAGCATTATGAAGAACAAGGAACACACCAGGCAGGTCCGAGATACTGTTGTGAAGAAGTTTAAAGCCGGATTTGGATATAAAAAGATTTCCCAAGCTTTAAACATCCCAAGGAGCACTGTGCAAGCGATAATATTGAAATGGAAGGAGTATCAGACCACTGCAAATCTACCAAGACCTGGCCGTCCCTCTAAACTTTCAGCTCATACAAGGAGAAGACTGATCAGAGATGCAGCCAAGAGGCCTATGATCACTCTGGATGAACTGCAGAGATCTGCAGCTGAGTTGGGAGACTCTGTCCATAGGACAACAATCAGTCGTATATTGCACAAATCTGGCCTTTATGGAAGAGTGGCAAGAAGAAAGCCATTTCTTAAAGATTTCCATAAAAAGTGTCGTTTAAAGTTTGCCACAAGCCACCTGGGAGACACACCAAACATGTGGAAGAAGGTGCTCTGGTCAGATGAAACCAAAATTGAACTTTTTGGCAACAATGCAAAACGTTATGTTTGGCGTAAAAGCAACACAGCTGAACACACCATCCCCACTGTCAAACATGGTGGTGGCAGCATCATGGTTTGGGCCTGCTTTTCTTCAGCAGGGACAGGGAAGATGGTTAAAATGTATGGGAAGATGGATGGAGCCAAATACAGGACCATTCTGGAAGAAAACCTGATGGAGTCTGCAAAAGACCTGAGACTGGGACGGAGATTTGTCTTCCAAAAAGACAATGATCCAAAACATAAAGCAAAATCTACAATGGAATGGTTCAAAAATAAACATATCCAGGTGTTAGAATGGCCAAGTCAAAGTCCAGACCTGAATCCAATCGAGAATCTGTGGAAAGAACTGAAAACTGCTGTTCACAAATGCTCTCCATCCAACCTCACTGAGCTTGAGCTGTTTTGCAAGGAGGAATGGGAAAAAATTTCAGTCTCTCGATGTGCAAAACTGATAGAGACATACCCCAAGCGACTTACAGCTGTAATCGCAGCAAAAGGTGGCGCTACAAAGTATTAACTTAAGGGGGCTGAATAATTTTGCACGCCCAATTTTTCAGTTTTTGATTTGTTAAAAAAGTTTGAAATATCCAATAAATGTCGTTCCACTTCATGATTGTGTCCCACTTGTTGTTGATTCTTCACAAAAAAATACAGTTTTATATCTTTATGTTTGAAGCCTGAAATGTGGCAAAAGGTCGCAAAGTTCAAGGGGGCCGAATACTTTCGCAAGGCACTGTATCTTCCATACAGTAGGTGTTTGGTGAAGAACTTTAAAAACCCTTTGTTATCCTGATTATGACCTTTGATCCCATTTGTTCCTCCCTGTAGGAGAACGTTACAGACATTGTTGTAAGGAGCATGTGCTGTGTAGAGTAGATTACAGTACGTAGCCAATCACAATGTTCTGAATATGTCTGTTACGAATCCCTTTTGGCCCAACAGTCTAGGGGGGATGGTAGTGAGACCCGTAACATAACTCATGTAAATTATAATAGTGACAAAGTAAAAGTGAACGAAATAACCACGACAACCGAAATAATACCGTCAAACTCAGGGTTTATTTCTAAACACACGGTAATGGGGGGATGCAGGAAAAGGGGCTGAGCTGGACCCAAGGAAAGAAACAAATATGCAAAAACACCCCTAAGCTAGACTAGCCTATTTCAACAACAACTAACTAACCAAAAATACAGTGGGTGGTCCACCCAGTTCTAACTAGTGTGTGTTAACAAAGTTTACCTACGGGTAGTGTATGCCCATGGGCGACTTGTCTTGGTTTCCCCCTTTTCCCACCAGCAAACACCATACCCAAAACAATACTCACAGGTGATGACAAAGTGCTATGGAGGTGCTCAAACAAAAGAGAGGTTAATTAATACACAGAGAGCGAGTGAAGAACCGAGATCTACAAACATGGCATTTACAAAGATTGAGCTACTGAAATCTATATAGAACAGCTATCTACCAACATGGCATTACACAGAGATTGAGCTCTCCTGAAATCTACAAAGAACAGCTATCTACCAACATGGCATTACAAAGATTGAGCTCTCCTGAAATCTACCAAGAACAGCTATCTACCAACATGGCATTACAAAGATTGAGCTCTCGAACAAACAAATAATGGGGTTTTTAAACCATGGGGAAGGAACTGTGATAGGGTAGGAAACAGGAGGAGGTGTGTCTTCTGATTGATGGGTTGATTGTTGACTGATTGGGGAGTAATGATTTTCACCTGTGAGGGGAGAAGGAGAGAAAAGAAACACACACAGGATACACACAGACACAGGATACCTGTATCCGTAACACTCCCACCCTTAAAAGAGCAACCCTAGGGGGGATTGCGACTACAGTATTTAAAAGAACCCTCACAACAAATCAACAACCTTGCAAAACATACTGAAATCATCTTCACACACGAGACAAAGCATCTGCCAACACATTATCTGAACCCTTTTTGTGGCGGATCTCCAAATTATAATTTTGTACAATCAGCGCCCAACGCATAAGGCGCTGGTTCTGGTTGTACATTCGGTGGAGAAAAACTAAGGGGTTATGGTCAGTATACACAATCACTGGTAGGGCACTGGAACCAATGTATACTTCGAAGTATTGCAGAGCCAACAACAAAGCAAGAGCTTCTTGTTCTATTGTCGCATAGTTTGTTTGACATTTATTAAATTTACTTGAAAAATAACAAACGGGATGATCTACTCCACTCTTGTCCTGCTGCAGTAGAACAGCACCAGCACCTCTGGCACTAGCATCTACCTCTAGCTTGAACGGTTGTTCAAAATCCGGAGCAGCAAGTACAGGGGTACTACATAAGAGTGCTTTCGCTGATTCAAAAGCTCTCTTACAATCAGGGGACAACACAAATGGTCTTGCCAGACTGAGCAAATCAGTCAATGGAGCAACTACCGCAGAGAAATTTTTACAGAAGCTACGGTAGTAGCCAACCATCCCTAAAAAGCGGCGTAGCTCTCGTCTAGTGGTAGGTGCAGGGAATGCAGTTATAGCCAAGACCTTGGCATCAACAGGGCGCACCTGTCCATGGCCAACCTCTTTACCGAGATAGGTAAACTACAATGCGTTCGGGTAAGCAATTTTTAAATTCTTCCAACAAGATTAACTCCCGGAGAGAGTTGAAATCAGTTACCTTACTAGCAGCATGCCATTTATCAAACAGATTTCCCTTGTCTCTAGCAAATTCCACATAAGTCTTACTAGAAGACTTTCTATGAGACCTAAATCTCTGTCGGTATGCCTCAGGCACAAGCTCATAGGCACGAAGAACAGTAGCTTTGACCACTTCATAATTCAAACTGTCCTCCAGAGGTAGCGCTGACAAAACCTCTTGGGCTTTACCAGTTAATTTACACTGAAGTAATAGGCACCATACCTCTTCAGGCCACTTCAATGCTACGGCTATACGCTCAAATACACAAAAATAGGAGTCAACCTCTGACTCTCTGAACAAAGGTACTAAGGCAATCTGCCTACTAATGTCAAACGTGTTTGAGGACACAGCTGGTGAGGACGACTCACTAACAGGAACAGTAGGAACGAAGGCTAGCCTCGCTGTCTCTGCCTCCAGTTCCATCTGGCGCATTTTAAACGTCATCTGCCTCTGTTCTTTTTCTGCCTCCATTTTACCCATCTCCAAATCTAAATGCCATTGTTCTCGTTCTTTTTCTGCCTCAATTTTACACATCTCCAACTGGAGAGTCTCTCGCCTAATTTGGGCTCTCTCTTCCACCTCTAGTTGGAACTGTGCTAAACGGACATCCCTTCTGGCATCACCGTTTGACAGTGGGGAGAGTGGATCAAAATGGGACAATGTGGCTGGTGTTTTAGCCTCACCCTCATTATCAGATACCAATGGGCTTATAGGAGCAGTTACATCCCCTACAGGGTTAGTAGACTCAGGCAGCGGTAACACAAGCACTTGCTCTTCCAACAATACATTTAATACTAGCTGTTTAACCTCCGCCTTAACTAAACTCTGCGAAAACGATACTGAATAATGGTCAGCCAAGGTCACTAAATCAACTCTACGACATTTGTCAAAAACCTCCCACGAAGGGTTATCCAAAAAGGATTTCAAATCAAAAGTAGCCATCTTAAACTACTTCACAAGAGCCAACGAAAATAGCAAACACTAATGCTATTTCAGCTATGACGCTCAACACTGAACTATACCACTACAACAATCTACATGAGCGGCATGGGTGTCAGTAAAGACAGATCCCGGACGAGCCCCCACTTATGTTACGAATCCCTTTTGGCCCAACAGTCTAGGGGGGATGGTAGTGAGACCCGTAACATAACTCATGTAAATTATAATAGTGACAAAGTAAAAGTGAACGAAATAACCACGACAACCGAAATAATACCGTCAAGCTCAGGGTTTATTTCTAAACACACGGTAATGGGGGGATGCAGGAAAAGGGGCTGAGCTGGACCCAAGGAAAGAAACAAATATGCAAAAACACCCCTAAGCTAGACTAGCCTATTTCAACAACAGCTAACTAACTAACCAAAAATACAGTGGGTGGTCCACCCAGTTCTAACTAGTGTGTGTTAACAAAGTTTACCTACGGGTAGTGTATGCCCATGGGCGACTTGTCTTGGTTTCCCCCTTTTCCCACCAGCAAACACCATACCCAAAACAATACTCACAGGTGATGACAAAGTGTTATGGAGGTGCTCAAACAAAAGAGAGGTTAATTAATACACAGAGAGCGAGTGAAGAACCGAGATCTACAAACATGGCATTTACAAAGATTGAGCTACTGAAATCTATATAGAACAGCTATCTACCAACATGGCATTACACAGAGATTGAGCTCTCCTGAAATCTACAAAGAACAGCTATCTACCAACATGGCATTACAAAGATTGAGCTCTCCTGAAATCTACCAAGAACAGCTATCTACCAACATGGCATTACAAAGATTGAGCTCTCAAACAAACAAATGATGGGGTTTTTAAACCATGGGGAAGGAACTGTGATAGGGTAGGAAACAGGAGGAGGTGTGTCTTCTGATTGATGGGTTGATTGTTGACTGATTGGGGAGTAATGATTTTCACCTGTGAGGGGAGAAGGAGAGAAAAGAAACACACACAGGATACCTGTATCCGTAACAATGTCCATGCTTCAAGATGAAGATTTGCTTCAAGATTAACATTCAAAATGTTCAAATTTAATGTGATTTGATCCCAGGGTGTGAAGAATAGATTGATGGTGAATGTGAGGATAATTTTTTTTATTTTTATATTTTGATGCTGAAAAAGCAGGTACCGTAAGTCCAGTACAGTCCTCGTCAATTAAATATAAAAAACCACAACAACACTCAAGTGGGAAAAAAATTGTTTGACAGGAGGAAATGTCTTCCCCAGCAGCAAAAGCATCTGTAGTTACAGCCAACAGGCTTCAGGCAGTTTCCCTCTTGTGTCCAATCCATCTGGGGCAGTCTAGAGGTCATGGGTGGCAGACCACGGTAAGTAAGAAACAAGCCTTCAGCTGCCCTCTGACAAACGACAGTCTTTAATCAGTACTGGACTGTCTCAGTTGATGAGAGTAGTTGACATGGAGAGAATAGCCCTGGTAGGGGTCGGGGATGTCAAGCCGGTTTGATGTAGTATCAGGAAGGAATCCATCGGTGAGGAATGGTAAAATATCCTTTGTGTTATATTTCTTAAGGCACCCGGCTCTAATGGAATTTAGATCAAAGATTCAGAATCCACTCAGGATGGTACTGAGTTCTGGAAGCAGAAGCATGTCCTTGATGCCCTCAACAGTCAGCTTTAATCAAATGATATTCACACCACTTACAACCACACACACAAAGACCTGTGGCTTATGGTCCCGAATTGAATGTGGAACATTCCATTGACTTTAAATATGGGGGTGATGGCACGTGTGATGCCCATGGAATAATGTTTTGGTCCTGTGACGAGATGAAGAGAGCAGGATTTAACACACTGTGACAGAGCAGTTCTTAATACTGTCTACACCACCAATGATCTAGTCTTTATGGAATAGAACCACCCCCAATCTAGTCTTTATAAAATAGAACCACCACCAATCTAGTCTTTATAGAATAGAACCACCCCCAATCTAGTCTTTATAGAATAGAACCACCACCAATCTAGTCTTTATAGAATAGAACCACCAATGATCTAGTCTTTATATAATAGAACCACCACCAATCTAGTCTTTATAGAATAGAACCACCACTGATCTAGTCTTTATAGAATAGAACCACCACCGATCTAGTCTTTATAGAATAGAACCACCACCGATCTAGTCTTTATAGAATAGAACCACCACCGATCTAGTCTTTATAGAATAGAACCACCACCGATCTAGTCTTTATAGAATAGAACCACCACCGATCTAGTCTTTATAGAATAGAACCACCACCGATCTAGTCTTTATAGAACAGAACCACCACCGATCTAGTCTTTATAGAATAGAACCACCACCGATCTAGTCTTTATAGAATAGAACCACCACCGATCTAGTCTTTATAGAATAGAACCACCACCGATCTAGTCTTTATAGAATAGAACCACCACCGATCTAGTCTTTATAGAATAGAACCACCACCGATCTAGTCTTTATAGAATAGAACCACCACCGATCTAGTCTTTATAGAATAGAACCACCACCGATCTAGTCTTTATAGAATAGAACCACCACTGATCTAGTCTTTATAGAATAGAACCACCACCGATCTAGTCTTTATAGAATAGAACCACCACTGATCTAGTCTTTACAGAATAGAACCACCACTGATCTAGTCTTTATAGAATAGAACCACCACCGATCTAGTCTTTATAGAATAGAACCACCACTGATCTAGTCTTTACAGAATAGAACCACCACTGATCTAGTCTTTATAGAACAGAACCACCACCGATCTAGTCTTTATAGAATAGAACCACCACTGATCTAGTCTTTATAGAATAGAACCACCACGGCCATATTACTCAGCAGGTATGCCCCTAATTGTCTGATAGACAGCATTTTTATGTTCTTATTTCAGTGGCACGGGGCTCTCAGTGATATCATGATGGTATTGTCGTATGGGGTTCTCAGTGATATCATGTTTGTATTGTTTCATGGGGCTCTCAGTGATATCATGATTGTATTGTTGCATGGGGCTCTCAGTGATATCATGATTGTATTGTTGTATGGGGCTCTGCTTCTCAGTGATATCATGATTGTATTGTTGCATTGGGCTCTGCTTCTCAGTGATATCATGATTGTATTGTTGTATGGGGCTCTGCTTCTTAGTGATATCATGATTGTATTGTTGTATGGGGCTCTCAGTGATATCATGATTGTATTGTTGTATGGGGCTCTCAGGGATATCATGATTGTATTGTTGTATGGGGCTCTGCTTCTCAGTGATATCATGATTGTATTGTTGTATGGGGTTCTCAGTGATATCATGATTGTATTGTTGCATGGGGCTCTCAGTGATATCATGATTGTATTGTTGCATGGGGCTCTCAGTGATATCATGATTGTATTGTTGTATGGGGCTCTGCTTCTCAGTGATATCATGATTGTATTGTTGCATTGGGCTCTGCTTCTCAGTGATATCATGATTGTATTGTTGTATGGGGCTCTGCTTCTCAGTGATATCATGATTGTATTGTTGTATGGGGCTCTCAGTGATATCATGATTGTATTGTTGTATGGGGCTCTCAGTGATATCATGATTGTATTGTTGTATGGGGCTCTCAGGGATATCATGATTGTATTGTTGTATGGGGCTCTGCTTCTCAGTGATATCATGATTGTATTGTTGTATGGGGTTCTCAGTGATATCATGATTGTATTGTTGCATGGGGCTCTCAGTGATATCATGATTGTATTGTTGCATGGGGCTCTGCTTCTCAGTGATATCATGATTGTATTGTTGTATGGGGCTCTCAGTGATATCATGATTGTATTGTTGTATGGGGCTCTCAGGGATATCATGATTGTATTGTTGCATGGGGCTCTGCTTCTCAGTGATATCATGATTGTATTGTTACATGGGGCCCTCAGTGATATCATGATTGTATTGTTGCATGGGGCTCTGCCTCTCAGTGATATCATGATTGTATTGTTACATGGGGCCCTCAGTGATATCATGATTGTATTGTTGCATGGGGCTCTGCCTCTCAGTGATATCATGATTGTATTGTTACATGGGGCCCTCAGTGATATCATGATTGTATTGTTGCATGGGGCTCTGCCTCTCAGTGATATCATGATTGTATTGTTACATGGGGCCCTCAGTGATATCATGATTGTATTGTTGCATGGGGCTCTGCTTCTCAGTGATATCATGATTGTATTGTTGCATGGGGCTCTCAGTGATATCATGATTGTATTGTTGCATGGGGCTCTGCTTCTCAGTGATATCATGATTGTATTGTTGCATGGGGCTCTCAGGGATATCATAATTGTATTGTTGTATGGTGCCCTCAGTGATATCATGATTGTATTGTTACATGGGGCCCTCAGTGATATCATGATTGTATTGTTGCATGGGGCTCTGCCTCTCAGTGATATCATGATTGTATTGTTACATGGGGCCCTCAGTGATATCATGATTGTATTGTTGCATGGGGCTCTGCCTCTCAGTGATATCATGATTGTATTGTTACATGGGGCCCTCAGTGATATCATGATTGTATTGTTGCATGGGGCTCTGCCTCTCAGTGATATCATGATTGTATTGTTGTATGGGGCTCTCAGTGATATCATGATTTTATTGTTGCACGGGGCTCTCAGTGATATCATGATTGTATTGTTGCATGGGGCTCTCAGTGATATCATGATTGTATTGTTGCATGGGGCTCTGCTTCTCAGTGATATCGTGATTGTATTGTTACATGGGGCCCTCAGTGATATCATGATTGTATTGTTGCACGGGGCTCTGCTTCTCAGTGATATGGTGCCATGAGTGTGTACATAATGCGTATTTTCCCATTGTGCCAAGTTCCAGCTAAGCAGAATGCAGGAAACCCTGCAAATTAGGTTCTGGGTTTCAGCATTGTTTTCCCATTCCCCAAACCAATAAACGTAGTCTTTGCATCAGTGTAAATGTGGCCATTCCGAAAAGTTTTGCTATCTCATCACATCAGCAGTGATGGAGCTGTTCAACTTAATCAGTAGCTGCCAGGGTAATGTTACACCCAACATTCTGTTGTTGTGCCCAGGCCAGTTCAGCCACCTCCGCCTGGGCCAGGATTCAGGCCAGTTCAGCCACCTCCACCTGGGCCAGGATTCAGGCCAGTTCAGCCACCTCTGCCTGGGCCAAGATTCAGGCCAGTTCAGGCACCTCCGCCTGGGCCAGGATTCAGGCCAGTTCAGCCACCTCCGCCTGGGCCAGGATTCAGGCCAGTTCAGCCACCTCCGCCTGGGCCAGGATTCAGGCCAGTTCAGCCACCTCTGCCTGGGCCAGGATTCAATCCGATAGCTCTTTGTCAGCAACGTGCCTTTTTGAAGGCAACTTCTGATTGAGTCTGCAGCATTTTAAGTATATCCCTTCGCTGGTAGTCCCTATAATTGTTTGGGTGTGGAACACCCCAGGGTGAATCAGCAGTTCAATTATGACCATGAATCACAACAGTAGTCCTGTGTTGGCAGACTAACTCCTCGTTTCCTCTCTTGTTACAGTACTGTACCTCTGTCTGGCAATTAACCGCACAGGCTCTATGACCCACACTGAGCTTTTAGTATTGTACCTCTGTCTGGCCTTGGTTGACCTCAGAGCAGCAAGCTGATGCTGATGCTGACTTCCATCGGTCTAGCCCTGCATTACTGTCCCAAACGGTCCCCTATATAGTATACTACTTTTGACACGGGCCCATAATGCACTATGTAGGGAATAGGGTGTCATTTGGGACATATCCCATGACTTTGAGGATGCTGACTTCCCCTGGTCTAACCCGTTGACTTTGGGACAGGAGGAGAGTGGACCACTGCAGCAACAACTGGAAAAAAAACTCTGAATCAACGACAACACCTTTTTAGCAAAAACTGTTTGAAGCATAGACCTTTGTATTGGGTAGTGGTTACCAGCACCAGATCAACACAGTCCAAACAACATAAAACGCCAGGCCTCAGAAATTACTTGCTGCAAAGATATAGATTGTCGGCCACTGTTATCAGCCCTGGTTTCTCATAGAACCTGTAGTGTTGATTATCAGTGTGGGTCATAGAACCTGTAGTGTTGATTATCAGTGTGGGTCATAGAACCTGTAGTGTTAATTATCAGTGTGGCTCATAGAACCTGTAGTGTTGATTATCAGTGTGGCTCATAGAACCTGTAGTGTTAATTATCAGTGTGGCTCATAGAACCTATAGTGTTGATTATAAGTGTGGCTCATATAACCTGTAGTGTTAAATATCAGTGTGGCTCATAGAACCTCTATTGTTCACTGTCAGTGTGGCTCATAGAACCTGTAGTGTTGATTATCAGTGTGGCTCATAGAACCTGTAGTGTTGATTATCAGTGTGGCTCATAGAACCTGTAGTGTTAATTATCAGTGTGGCTCATAGAACCTGTAGTGTTGATTATCAGTGTGGCTCATAGAACCTGTAGTGTTGATTATCAGTGTGGCTCATAGAACCTGTAGTGTTCACTGTCAGTGTGGCTCATAGAACCTGTAGTGTTCACTGTCAGTGTGGCTCATAGAACCTGTAGTGTTAATTATCAGTGTGGCTCATAGAACCTGTAGTGTTGATTATCAGTGTGGCTCATAGAACCTGTAGTGTTAATTATCAGTGTGGCTCATAGAACCTGTATTGTTCACTGTCAGTGTGGCTCATAGAATCTGTAGTGTAAATTATCAGTGTGGCTCATAGAATCTGTAGTGTTCACTGTCAGTGTGGCTCATAGAATCTGTAGTGTTCACTGTCAGTGTGGCTCATAGAACCTGTAGTGTTCACTGTCAGTGTGGCTCATAGAACCTGTAGTGTTAATTATCAGTGTGGCTCATAGAACCTGTAGTGTTAATTATCAGTGTGGGTAATAGAACCTATATTGTTCACTGTCAGTGTGGCTCATAGAATCTGTAGTGTTCACTGTCAGTGTGGCTCATACCGTCCCACTGCATTGCACCTGACACTGAAGCCCAAGCATCAAGCATCAAACACACACACACACACAGACACACACACAATAAATCACTGAGATTGGATTGGTCATTTGGCTGCGGAGTACCCTCTTGTGCCCCTTCCTCATTCGGTCTCCCTCGCTGGCTCTCATTCTTTCCTGTCTTTCTTTAGGAGCCTCCCTCCTCTCATCACCTTCATCACAGCCGTCTTGTCAGGGTCCTATAGTGAACTGGGTCCTATAGTGAACTGACTAGAGCTCAAGGTTAAATCCTATTTTTTTGTTTTATTTCTCTCTTCACCTTTTTTTGCTTTCAAGTGACATCTGGAATAAAAGTGTATGGAATTATCTAGAAATTCACAGGATAAACAAGCATTTGCGTTTTTAATGTTGCAGAGTTTATAGTCCTACAGTACAAGGAGGGTTATAAATCCTGATTTTAGAGTCTCTCAACTATATATAAACAGAGTACATGTTGTCATGGGGATTCATCAATAAATGCTTCCTCTGTAAACAGAGTACATGTTTTCATGGGGATTCATCAATAAAT